>NW_027256888.1:81512890-81567530 GCF_029215685.1 Pituophis catenifer annectens
CTTAGAAAGGATGGAAGGCTGAGTCAACCTTGAGCCTGGCGAGATTCGAACCTGCAGTAATTGCAGGCAGCTGGATGTTAATAACAGGCTATTAGTCTGCTGCGCCATCAGGCTCTTAGTTTTAGGTTGCTTCTCTCTTTGTTCAGTTTCCATCCATTGCTTCTTGCTTTGCCTTCTGGTGCTTTGGAAAATACATTGCCTATACATCCTTTCTGGTAGCCCCTTAAAAGCCTGTTGCCTATCACACTCTTGGGCAAAGCATGTGAGCCATTTCTTCCTTTCCGTGGCCCATGAAAGTGCATCTATAGTTTAGTTTAGTTTAGTTTATTTGATTTGTATACCGCCCTACTCCCGAAGGACATAGATACAAAAAATTTAAAAACCAGATAAAATCAAATTAAATCATTTTGGCCCAGACAGATTAAAACACCCCGATAATTTAAAAACAGATTAAAATTTACATATTAAAAAGAGGGAAAAGATTAGGCCAAGCCCGCCTGGTGGAATAAAAAGGTCTTCACAGCACGGCGGAAGGAGCGCAGATCCGGGATCCTCCGTATCTCCGGGGGGAGCTCGTTCCAGACGGTAGGTGCCCCCACAGAGAAGGCTCTCCCCCTAGGGGCCGCCAGTCGACACTGTTTGGCCGACGGCACCCGGAGGAGCCCCTCTCTATGAAAGCGTACCGGCCGGTGGGAGGCTATTGGTGGTAGTAGGCGGTCCCGTAGATAACCAGGTCCTAAACCATGGAGCGCTTTAAAGGTGGTAACCAAAACCTTGAAGCGCACCCGGAAGACCACCGGGAGCCAGTGCAGCTCGCGCAGGAGAGGTGTTACATGGGAACGCCATATAGCAGAGGATATTGAGGAGATGATGGAAAGAAACCTTACGATGATGGAATTAACAGAGGCAATTAAGAAACAGAAGAATGGAAAGGCACCAGGAGCAGATGCCTTGCCGGTCGAGTATTATAGGATGCTACGAGAATCCTTAAATCTTCCACTCCTGGAAATTATGAATGAAGTAATGACAAATAAGGAAATAGCCAAATCATGGACTGAGGCTTATATTGCATTGATCCATAATGAAGATACAGACCCACAACTAATCAAAATATCCCAACAGAGGAGGCTATTATAAAAAAATTTTTTAGAATGTGCGGAAGCAGATATGCTAACTAAAAAATTGAAGGATAGAGAGCAAAGACAAGTAGGTTTAGCTTGGGAAAAATTTTATAAATGGTTAGAAAAGAGGAAACATTAGATGAGGAATGGTATCTATTGAGAAACTTATACTATATAAGATAAGTGAGGTCGGATAGACCTAATTGATGTATTAAGGTATATAAGCTTTTCTGTCTTCTCCGGATTATAATATAGAGTTATAGTACCAAATATTTGTTTATTAAGGTACTACATAGAGGTATGCTTGTTTATTGTTGTATTGTTCTTTGTGTGTCATTTTACGTTGTGTTGTCTTTTCTTTTTAACCGAAAATGTAAATAAAGATTCTTTTTTTAAAAAAACAAAAAACTATAGGCCTATATCCTTGCTAAATTCAGATTACAAAATTTTGGCTTCAATACTGGCAGAAAGACTTAAAAGATATTTGAATAATTTTATACATTCAGATCAAAATGGATTCCTACCCAAAAGACAAATTAGAGATAATACAAGAATAATACCGAATACGTTAGAATATTATGAAGCGCATTCCTGAAAAGCAGATGGCTTTGATATTTTTAGACGCTCAAAAAGCATTTGACAATGTGAACTGGCGATTTATGATGCTACAAATGGAAGAGAAGTCCACAAGTCTTAAAGTGGCCAAGTTCGAAGACCTCTGATCTATAGTATGTAGATAATAAAGTTGAAAAAAGGTGAACAACATTTTTACAGAACTATAGATGCGTTGAGGCTGGGGGTGACAAGGAATGGCGGGGAGGGGAGGGGCCAGGCGAGGCACCATTTGGCGTGAGTGACATTGAGTTGGCCATGCCTACCCAGTCACATGACCATCAAGCCACGCCCCACTATCACATGACCATCAAGCCACGCCCACAAAATAAACCACGCCCACAGAACTGGTAGTTAAAAAAAATTGAGACCCCACCCCTGGGGAGGTCTGTTTATTTTGTTTATTCCCTTTTGCTTAAAGGCACAGTCCGAGGAAATCCAGTTGTCCAGCTGCATGATGGAGATGCAAAGAGAGGCTTCTGGAACCTTCTTAATGCCAAAGCTGCAAGCGTGGGCAATTAAAAGCCATTGTAATCCTTTGCAAACGGGAACGAAAAGAAAGGCAGCTTTGAAATGCCAGCGGTGTTCCCCAACTTTGGCTGCTTTAAGGTTGGGTGGACTTCAACGCCCAGAATTCCCAAGCCTTCCCTGCAAATTTTGTTAAAGATTCATCCCCCCTCCTCTTCCTTTTCTTTTTTTCTTCTTGTTATGATTCAAAGTTTCCCAACCTTAACAACTTTAAGATGTGTGGACTCCCAGAATTCCCCAGCCTTCGCTGCGAAGAATGCAGCAAATTTTGTTACAGCTTCTTCTTCTTCTTCTTCTTCTTCTTCTTCTTCTTCTTCTTCTTCTTCTTCTTCTTCTTCTTCTTCTTCTTCTTCTTCTTCTTCTTCTTCTTCTTCTCCTGCTTCTCCTTCTCCTCCTCCTCCTCCTCCTCCTCCTCCTCCTCCTCCTCCTCCTCCTTCTCCTTCTCCTCCATCTCCTCCTCTTCCTCTTCTCCTCCTCTTCCCTTTTCCTCTTTCTTCTCTGTCTCCTCCTCCTCCTCCTCGTCTTCTTCTTTTCCATCTCCATCTCCATCTCCATCTCTATCTCCTCCTCTTCCTCCTCCTCCTTCCTTTTCCTCTCCTTCTTTTCCATCTCCAACTCCTCCTCTTCCTCCTCCTCGCTTTCCCCCTCCTTCTTCTCTCTTTTCTCCTCCTCCTCTTGTCTTCTTGTTATAATTCTTTTCCCAACTTTGATAATTTTAAAACGTGTGGACTTCAATTCCCAGAATTGCTGGCTGGGGAATTCTGGGAGTTGAAGTCGTCCCCCCACATCTTAAAGTTGCCAAGGTCGGCAAGTACCAAATTATAAGAGCAAAAAGAATGGGGGAGCTGTAACAGGTTTGGCAGGCTGGTTTGCAAAATGGGGCTGCAACTTCACCATCGGTTCCTTCCACATTTTGAGCTTCTCGGAGGACGTAGCAGGGTGCAATTAAAGACATTCCCATACAGGCTGATTTTCTTCCCAAGATTTATTTTTATTTTTTTTTATTACCGTGTCAGTCACTACATCTCCCGGCAGTGTCTCTAAGCCGCTCCATTTTTGGAGACTCAGAGAGGCTTACCGAATTAATATCCGAAGATTAAAAAACAAAAACGAGGGAATGCCATGAGAACCAATCGGTTTGCTGGACTGGACCACCCTTTGGGCTAATGTGATCTAACTCATACGAGGATTGTCATATTTTTACAGGGCTCTGGGAAAAAAGGAATGAGGAGGAAAGTGGGGTATTTGGATGTAAAGAAGGTAAGCCGTTGTCACACAGAGGATATTCCAATAAAAGAGAATATTTGCAGCTCAGGGTTGAACTGTGGGGTCCTTGAGCTTGGGGTTTTTTTTTTGCAGACATCTCATGACCCAACCAGGTAACATCATCAGTGCTAAAGGGAGTGGGGTTTGTAGAGAGGAGGAGGAGGAGGAGTGGGAGGAGGAGAACTGTGGGGTCCTTGGTGCTCTCTGGGCTTGGTGGTTTTCTTACAGACATTTCATGACCCAATTAGGTAACATCATCAGTGCTAAAGGGAGTGGGCTTTTCAGAGGTCTGCTGGGGATGGAAACTTTTTCATGGCAGAGGGGAGGAAGGAGACAGAAAAGGAGGGAGGGAGGGAGGGAGGGAGGGAAGGAAGGGGAGGAGGAAGGGAGGAAGGAAAGAGAGAGAGAAGAAAGAAAGAGAAAGAAAGAAAGAGAAAGAAAGAAAGAGGGGAAAGAAAGGAAGGAAGGAAGGAAGGGGAGGAGGAAGGGAGGGAGGAAAGAGAGATAGAGAGAAGAAAAAGAAAGAAAGAGAAAGAGAGAAAGAAAGAAAGAGGGAAAGGAAGGAAGGAAGGGGAGGAGGAAGGGAGGGAGGAAAGAGAGAGAGACAAGAAAAAGAAAGAAAGAGAAAGAGAGAAAGAAAGAGGGAAAGAAAGGAAGAAAGGAAGGAAGGAAGGGGAGGAGGAAGGGAGGGAGGAAACAGAGAGAGAAGAAATAGAAAGAAAGAGAGAATGAGAGAGTAAGAAAGAAAGAGGGAAAGAAAGGAAAGAAGGAAGGGAAAGAAAGAAAGAAAGAAAGAGATAGAGAGAGAAAGGAAGGAAGGAAGGAAGGAAGGAAGGGGGAGGGAGGGAGGGAGGAAAGAGAGAGAGAAGAAAAAGAAAGAAAGAGAAAGAGAGAGAAAGAAAGAAAGAGCGAAAGAAAGGAAGGAAGGAAGGGGAGGAGAAAGGGAGGGAGGAAAGAGAGAGAGAGAGAAGAAAAAGAAAGAAAGAGAAAGAGAGAAAGAAAGAGGGAAAGAAAGGAAGGAAAGAAGGAAGGAAGGGGAGGAGGAAGGGAGGGAGGAAAGAGAGAGAGAAGAAAAAGAAAGAAAGAGAGAAAGAGAGAGAAAGAAAGAAAGAGGGAAAGAAAGGAAAGAAGGAAGGGAAAGAAAGAAAGAGAAAGAAAGAAAGAGAGAGAGAGAGAGAAAGGAAGGAAGGAAGGAAGGAAGGAAGGAACTGGTTTCTTTGAAGATGCTCATGGGCTGAAGAAGGAAGCAACTATGAATAACTTGCAATCTTCAACCAGAGGTCAGTCATCCCAAGATAGAGACCACTTTAAGGTTCTGTGGAAGACCCATCTCTCTCTGGGGTCCTTGGTGCTCTCTGAGCTTGGTGGCATTCTTGCAGACGTTTCATGACCCAGCTAGGCAACATCATCAGTGCTAGAAGGGAGAGGAGTTTGCAGAAAGGAGGAGGAGGAGGAGGAGGAGGAATGGGACTGTGGGGTCCTTGGTGCTTTCTGAGCTTGGTTGTTTCCTTGCAGACAACCACAAACTCCAACTCCAGTCCCCGAACTGACTTGCTCCAGGTTCCCACAACATAAGCAATTCATGCATTAAATCAACACACAAGTGGGGGGGGAGGGACAGGACACAAAATCCCTAATGCTAAGATTGATCCTAACCAAAACCGAGTGGTGGTGAGCAAACGAATTGGCTGGGTCTTTAGCTGGCTCCTTTCAGCACATTGCACGGAGCGAAAGAGCTGGAAATAACCGTAAGGTCATCTAGGCTGACCCCCCCCACCCCTTTCTCAAAGAAAGGATTTCACACATAAAGCTTTTCCTCCTGGCAGATGGTTGTCCGGCCTCCCTGGCTCACAAGGAAGCTAATTTGTTCCACCACTGAGCTTCTCTTTCATCTGGAAATTTCTCCCTCCCTCGCCGACGTTCAACAGGACTCGGCCTTCCCGTGTAATTTAAAACAATTATTATCCGTCCTGCGTTCCGGGTTGATGGAGAACAGATCGGTATCAAACCCATCGTGAATTATAATAAGGAACCGCTGATCCGTGAACCGATCCTATCGGAGGGTACTTCTACATCACTTTTAAGGACCGGCAGCCGGATTTGAAGAACGAGCCGTGTGGCGTCTGGCGGGAATTGGATTAATTTATTTCTCATTTAACTTTGGTTCACTGGCGCCCGCAAATGAAAAAAACCCGTTATTTCTTTCGGGGGAATTGCCGCAAAGCCGCAACCGTTTGTTCATGGTCTGTTTCCCTGTTGTCAAGTTGTCCTCCTGGCTCCTGAGTGGAATTTGCCCCAGCAAAGGCTCGGGGTATGTGTCTCGTTTCTATGGGTAGTCCTCCACTTACGACCGTCCTCGAGAGCAGAATTTCCGTTGCAAAACGGGGCTAAGAGAGCCGAGCCCCAATTTTACCCTCTTTGGCTTCGTAAAAACGAAGGGCTGAAGTCGTTATGCTGAGCCAGGCTAAGATTCGATATTGGGATAAAACTCAAATATTAGAAATCCAAATCTTTGGTTAAGACAGAAGTGCCTCTTCCGTGCCAAGGTGCTGAATTGACAAACGGTATTTGACGTAGGTACAGAATTGTAAAAGGGCAAACTGACCCTAAACAGATACATCTGGTGTTTAATGTTTATTGCACCCCAAATGTCATGTAGATTTCAGAGAGAAAATACTGTTTCCCTTACTGTCCTCTTTACTGCTTGTGAGGCGTCTTCTAGCCTCTTATCTCCTTTTGTTATGTCTTGAGCTCCGGAGCTGAAAGCCTGAGCCTGTGGGAACAGGGCTGTTATGTCTTTCCTAGAGATAGATTAAAGGGTAGCTTCTACGTGTGAAATGCATCACTCTCTGTAATACTTTTGTCTTTAAACTGTATAAATACATGGCCAGAAGAAGCCATCGGCGTTCAGACTTTTTCGTGGTCTTCGGACTGTTTGAACCTTGCGCAAATAAAAACTCTTTCCTGCACTGAAGAGCTTGTCCTAGTCCGTCATTTTTCCTGCAACAATGCTGTCGCTAAGCAAATCACCTGGCTGCATTTTGGCATTTGCATTTGTGGCCTTTGCCGTGTCCGTGGTCAAACAATCGTGATTTACACCATTTTTTTTCTCCCCCCCCCCAGGAAATGAGCGTTTACTTCAGGTTTCCCACCGAGAAACGCTCCTCAGCAAATCATGGTTAGCTTTATCAACCGCAGCAATCATTTTATGACCAACCCGTTCGCTTAACAACCACGGCAAAACGGTGATAAAATTGGGCACGGTTACTTTGTAAACCGATTTATAACCGTCCTGAATTACAGCTGAAATTACAGGCTGAATTACAGTCATAGGACTATCAGTAGTCGGGCTCCACTTTATATCTCGTTTTTTTTTTTAAATAACAAGAACCCTCTCTTGATGTTTCCAGCAAGGGTTTGAAAGAGAGAGAGAGAGAGAGAGGGAGATATGATACTGTAGGTATGTATGTATAGATTAGATAGATAGATAGAGATAGAGATAGATACCCTGTTTCCCCTAAAATAAGTCATCCCCTGATAATAAGCCCAATTGGGCTTTTGAGCGCATGGCAATAAGGCCAAGTGCTTATTTCAGGGCTCAAAAAATATAAAACAGGGTCTTACTTTCAGGGAAACACATTAGGTAGGTAGGTAGTTAGATGATAGATAGATAGAAAGATAGATACATAGAAAGATAGATAGATACATAAAGATAGAGATAGAGATAGATAGAGATAGATAGATAGATGATAGAAAGATAGATAGATAGATAGATAGATGATAGATAGATAGATAGATAGATAGATAGATAGATAGATAGATACATACATACATACATAGAAAGATAGATACATAGAAAGATAGAAAGATAGATAGATACATAGAGATAGAGATAGAGATAGATAGAAGATAGATAGATAGATAGATAGATAGATAGATAGATAGATAGATAGATACATAGATACATAGGATAGATAGATACATAGAGATAGAGAGAGCGAGAGCGAGATAGATAGATAGATAGATGATGTGTATGTATGTATGTATGTATGTATGTATGTATGTATAGATTAGATAGGTAGATAGACAGACAGACAGATAGATAGATAGATAGAGATAGAGATAGATAGAGATAGATAAATAGACATAGATAGATACATAGAAAGAGATAGATAGATAAAATAGATAGATAGAGATAGATAGATAGATAGAGATAGATAGATAGATAGATAGATAGATAGAGATAGAGAGATAGATAGATAGATAGATAGATAGATAGATAGATAGATAGATAGATAGATATAGCTAGCTAGCTAGATGATGTATATGTATGTTTGTATAGATTAGATAGATAGAGAGACAGACAGACAGACAGACAGACAGACAGACAGACAGATACATAGATAATGATATATATGCATGTATGTATAGAGATAGAGATAGAAATAGAAATAGAGATATAGATATATAATATAGATAAAGAGATATAGAGATATTTAGATATAGAGATACATACACACACATACATATCTTTGTGTGTGTAATTTATTTATTATTAAAATTTACATCCTGTCCATCTCCCCTGGTAGGGCTACTCTGGATGGCTTACAGAAGAGGAAAAAAAGAAAAAAAAGATAAAGCTATGTTTTTTGAAGTGATGCTTGTACCAAATGCCCCTATTTATCAGCCACCGGTCGGGTTGTCTTCTCCTGGGAACAACCTGTTGCTATAGAGACCTCTCTGGGGTATGTGTGTGTGAAGGAGCCTCTCCATCCCCAGCATTTCTCCCTTGGTAACTCGCCATTATGCAAAGCAAACAATCTTTCGCTAAACAGCATTTAAGCAAATTGTCCAATTACCGGGGGACGATAACACCAGAGTCTGTTCCGGTGGCCAGGATTTTTCAAAGCGACTGGAGACAACCATATTAGCTCTTTGGGTTTTAACATGTTAATTCTCTGGGTTTTTTTTTTTTAATCGTTCTTATCACCGGCCCAACTCTCATCTTCCTTTCCATCCTTGCTCTTTCGTTCCCCTCCGGTAAACCATCCTCTGGATTTTGTGCTCAGCCACGGAAGCGTTTTGCGCCAACCCCACCCTGAGCAGAGAGATTTACCACCACTGTCCCGTGATCTCAACCTAAACTGGCCCAGATATTTAAGCCGATCAATAATAATTGGTCCCGGGGTTTAAAAATCAGCCAAGCCCGTCCAGAGCTATGGATTGTGGACAACCTGGTGGCTCAGCAGACTGATAGCATTGTGATTAACACCAGCTGTCTGCAATTACTGTAAGTTCGAATCTCGCCAGGCTCAAGGTTGACTCAGCCTTCCATCCTTTCAAAGGTAGGTAAATTGAGGACCCAGATTGTGGGGGCAATAAGCTGACTTTGTATGAATATACAAAAGAATGAAGGCTATTGCTTAGCACTGTAAGCCGCCCTGAGTCTCCGGAGAAGGGCGGCATATAAATCAAATAAAAACAAACAAACAAAAACCAATTAAATAGGAGCCAAGAATGTGCGGTGGCAGCCGAAAAAGCCAATGCAATCCTAAATTGCATTAACAGAGGGAAATAATCAAGATCAAGGGAGGTACTAATACCCCTGTTTCTCCAAAAATAAGACCTCTCTTGATAATAAGGCCAATTGGGCTTTTGAGCACATTCGCTAAAATAAGCCCCTCCCATCCTGAAAATAAGGCCTCCCCGAAAATATTTAACCGCATGGTCAGCCGGCCCCTGCCATTTCCTCTGGTTAAGGTTAGGGAGACAGAGCTGGAAATCAGGTAAGATGGCAAGAGGAGCCCCATCTTGCTCCAGGCGCCCCGAAATAATAAGACCTCCCCAAAAATAAGGCCAAATGGAATAGAATAGAATAGAATAGAATAGAGTAGGTAGAGTAGAGTAGAGTAATAGAATAGAGTAGAATAATAGAGTAGAGTAATAGAATAGAGTAGACGGAATGGAATGGAATGGAATGGAATGGAATGGAATGGAATGGAATGGAGAATAGAATAGAATAGAATAGAATAGAATAGAATAGAATAGAATAGAATAGAAAATATGGAATGGAATGGAATGGAATAGAATAGAATAGAATAGAATAGAATAGAATAGAATAGAATAGAATAGAATAGAATAGAATAGAATAGAATAGAAAATATGGAATGGAATGGAATGGAATGGAATGGAATGGAATGGAATGGAATGGAATAGAATAGAATAGAATAGAATAGAATAGAATAGAATAGAATAGAATAGAATAGAATAGAATAGAGTAGAGTAGAGTAATAGAATAGAGTAGAATAATAGAGTAGAGTAATAGAATAGAGTAGACGGAATGGAATGGAATGGAATGGAATGGAATGGAATGGAATGGAGAATAGAATAGAATAGAATAGAATAGAATAGAATAGAATAGAATAGAATAGAATAGCAGAATTGGAAGGGACCTTGGAGGTCTTCTAGTCCAACCCCCTGCCCAGGCAGGAAACCCTACACCACTTCAGACAAATGGTGATCCAACCTCTTCTTAAAAATTTCCAGCATTGGAGCATTCACAGGCAACTGCAGGCAAGTTGTCCCACGTATTAATTGTTCTAACAATTAACAACTATTCTTCTAATAAGACAGGGTCTTATTTTCAGGGAAACACGGTACCACTATGTCCTAGTAAGACCACACCTAGATTCCTGCATCCAATTTTGGTCACCACACTATAAAAAAGATGTTGAGACTCTAGAAAAAGTGCAGAGAAGAGCAACAAAGAGGATGAGGGGACTGGAGGCTAAAACATACGATGAACGGTTGCAGGAACTGGGCATGACTAGTCTAGTGAAGAGAAGGACCAGGGGAGACAGGAGAGCATCTTCCAATATTTGAGGGGCTGCCATAGAGAGGAGGGGGTCAAGCTGTTTTCCAAAGCACAAGAAAGAAAGAAAGAAGAAAGAAAGAGAGAGAGAGAGAAAGAAAGAAGAAAGAAAGAAAGAAAGAGAAAGAAGAAAGAAAAGAGAGAGAGAGAGAAGAAAGAAAGAAAGAAAGAAAGAAAGAAAGAAAGAAAGAAAGAAAGAAAGAAAGAAAGAAAGAAAAAGAAAGAAATCTGAGTGAATCATAGTTGGACAGAAGACATGGCTACTCTAGTGAAGAGAAGGACCAGGGGAGACAGGAGAGCATCTTCCAATATTTGAGGGGCTGCCCCAGAGAGGAGGAAGGGGGTCGAGCTGTTTTCCAAGGCACCCAAAGGCCAGACAAGGAACAATGGATGGAAACTAATCAAGGAGCAATTCAACCTGGAAATAAGGAGAAATTTTCTGACAGGGAGAACAATCAACCGATGGAACTGAAGGTGCCTTTGGAAATTGAGGGAGCTTCATCACTTGAGATTTTCAAGAAGAGACTGGACTATCATTTGTCAGAAATGGTGTAGAGTCTCCTGCTTGGGTGGGAGGTTGGACTAGATGACTTCCAAGATCCCTTCCAAGTCTGTTAATCTGTTATTATTCTGTTATTCAGAAATTGTGGGAATTTCATCACTGGAGGCTTTCAAGAAGAAAGCCTCCTGTGATGCCCAACTGTCAGACAACTATCTTGCTTAGCGATGGGAATTCTAATCTCAGTTGTGTTCATAAGCCGAGGACTACCTGTAGTTATAATGACTAGGAATCAGAGATCTGTTCTCCAGAGCACCTGAAGGCAGGAGAAGAAGCCATGGATGGAATCTAAGGAAAGAAGCAACTGGGAATTAAGGAGAAATTTCCTGACAGGGAGAACAATTCACCAGTGGAACAGCCTGCCACCAGAAGTTGTGAGTCCTCCAACACTGGAGGTTTTCAAGAAAAAATTGGACAGGCATTTGTCTGAAATGATAGAGGGCTTCCTGCCCGAGCCGGGGGCTGGACTAGAAGACCTCCAAGGTCCCTTCCAACTCTGCCGTTCTGCTATTCTCTTGCCTGTCCCTGTGTGTGTGTGTGTGTGTGTGTGTGTGTGTGTGTGTGTACCTCCAAAAGTCAAGATGGCGGTTGTGAGATTCACAAGATGCGCCCCTAAAAAAGAGAGAGCTTCAATTGCACAACCACAGATACAATTTTGATTCTTGAACAAATTAGGAATTAAGGCAGATGAGAGCAAATATATATATATATATATATAGTCCTTAGCCTTTTCTAGCCAGTCAGCTTATCCCTGATTATAATATCTTTTCAAAAATAGTAAAAAAAAAATAAAAAAAAATAAAGGCTGCAGAATTGCCTCCGTTTCAAAAAAACCACCTATTTGGTTTTTCCTCTGCCATGTTTAGCCGGCGCGTCTTCTATTCGCTTTCAGCTTTTTAAATATAAAAATTTCTTAACTCGTCTCCTTTCTAATTTCTACCTGTCAAGGGATCTTAGAACAGATGGCAGAGAAGTTTTGACAGCTGAAATTCTATTTTCAAAACTAGAACCTAATCATGATTGTCTTGGGGTTTTGTTTTTCTTTTTCTTTTCTAACAGTTGCAAAAAAAAAAAAAAAAAAAAAATCAGCGGCCCAAACTGGTTTGTACTGGTTTGAATTATGACTGGAATGGAGCCCTGATGGCCGCAAATTGGGTCACCTGCATGACTTACCCGATTCTGTGCAAAATCTCCATTCCCACCTCACTCCAGGGGAAGGATACTGCAAAATCCCCATTCCCTCCCCACTCCTGGGGGAAGGATACTGCAAAATCTCCATTCCCACCTCACTCCAGGGGAAGGATACTGCAAAATCTCCATTCCCTCCCCACTCCTGGGGGAAGGATACTGCAAAATCTCCATTCCCACCTCACTCCAGGGGAAGGATACTGCAAAATCCCCATTCTCTCCCCACTCCTGAGAGAAGGATACTGCAAAATCTCCATTCCCACCTCATTCCAGGGGAAGGATACTGCAAAATCCCCATTCCCTTCTCATTCCTGGGGGAAGGA
The DNA here is from genome assembly GCF_029215685.1 of Pituophis catenifer annectens. Taxonomy (NCBI): domain Eukaryota; kingdom Metazoa; phylum Chordata; class Lepidosauria; order Squamata; family Colubridae; genus Pituophis; species Pituophis catenifer. Next base: position 81,525,359 of record NW_027256888.1, read on the forward strand.
TATTGCAAAATTCCCATTCCCTCCCCACTCCTGGGGCCAGCCAGAGGTGGTATTTGCCGGTTCTCCGAACTGCTCAAAATTTCTGCTACCGGTTCTCCAGAACCTGTCAGAACCTGCTGGATTTCACCCCTGGTTTGATTGATAAGGAGCAGTATCTAACACAATAACACTGTCAGCACTCCAAACTACATTCGTTCCAGTGCTGACATGAGGAGGAGAAGAGGGGGCAGCTGGCAAGAGGACGCTTGACTTCTCACCTACTTATTTTCTCTGAAGATAATATCCCGTAGGAGATGGGATGGGAGGGGGGACATTCCTGGGAGCTGAAGTAGTAGATATGGGGAGAGTGATTTGGAAGAGGGCCAATGAGACGCAGAGAATTGGGGAACAGAAAGGGAAGGTTTGGGGTCAGGAAGTCAGGGTTGGCTACGACGTAGTCGGGGACAGATTGTCGTACTTAATAAATGAAAGATTTCATCAAAGACTATTTGTTTGGAAATGCAATTTATTTGAGACGACACCAAAACCTGACAAACACAATAACAAGAACGCAGGTCTCATCGGCTGCTCAGCGACACGACCACAATAATCATTTGTACCCCATTTTCTGGTGACAATCCAAAGGAAAGGAATAACCTTAGAGCCGTTCTCGGTTTGAGGGAAATCACGTGGCACAATGAAGCGCACGATCCCGCTGCGAAACCGCAGCTCACATTTTTCGCGCTCACATTTTCGGAGCACGGTAAACCGGTGGTAAAATTAAGCGAAACAAATTCTGCTTGGAACTCATCTTGAGGAGAGAAAGTAAGATGAGGTGGGACTCAGAAGGTAGAAGGAATGGAAAAAACCCAGTTTCTGACAAAGTCAATGGAGGAAGCCAGATTCGCTTAACAACCTGCATGATTCATTTAAGAACCGTGGCATATATATATATATATATATTGGAAGTGTCTTGGCGACGTTTCAACGAAGTCTCATTCCTCATCTTCAGGCTGGTGTTCTCGGCTTCGTGCTTCCAGGAGCAATGTGAGATCGCAAGACACTTCCAATTTTACGTGGGAGAAGACCTGAATAACCAAAGACCTACATACAAACACCTGCGAAAACCTGAGAAAACAAATATATATATATATATATATATGTAAAACCAGGCATGGCTTACCATAGCAACTGTCTTGCTTAACAACTGGACCCAATTTTGTTCGTAAGTCAAGATTTCCCTGTACGTTGTTTTATTCGATTGTTGTACGTTGCACAAAATTGCTTTTTGTGGGATAGGCGGCTATACAAATTTGATTAATAAATAAATAACAGGTAAATAAATTTTGGGTTGCCGGAAACAAGCAGCCATTCCAATCTGGCTAGGGGAAAAAAAATGTGTTTATTATTGACAAACATTGAATTGTTTTTTTTTTTAAAAAAATACCGTAATGAAAAAAAACCCTGATTAATAAGGTTTCATCGGACAGTTTTAACTCATGTCTTCAAAACCTGGAATTGCTTTCATATATCAAGCTATCAATATGGGTATGTCTGTGCATGGATAAAAATACATAAACTTTCATAAAAATATATGCATGCTACAGGATCCTGAAAAATATATAAGGGACCTTTTGCAAAGCTTTTCCTAATCAAGAAATCATTTGAGTTCTATTTTTCCGAATATTGACTTGGAAGTGCGATGGTGAAGCTTTTATTTTCCTAAAAAAAGTAAACTTCAGCCTACGACCATAACTGAACCCAAAATTTCCATTGATGTGCAAGACAGTTGTTAAGTCAGTTTTGCCCCTTTTTACGACCTTTCTTTGCCACGGTCGTTAAGTGAATCACTGCAGTTGATAAGTCAGTACCAGGTAATGGTAACACAGTTGGAAGGGACCTTGGAGGTCATCCAGTCCAACCCCCTGCTCACACAGGAGACCAATACTAGGGATTCGAACTACTGAACTGCCGACTTTTCTGGTCGACAAGCTCAGTGTCTTAGCCACTGAGCCACCTCAGTTGTTAAGTGAATCTGGCTTCCCCATTGATTTTGCTTGTCAGAAGGTCGCAAAAGGAGACCAGTGTCAACCCTGAAACCATTTTGGGAGCGTCTTCAGGGCTGCCACAGCAAGGCTGGTTGGAGCTGTGGGAACGGGAGATAGAGATAGCTGGGGACTTGTAGCCAAAATAACATTCTTTCTCTTGGGAGCCAAGGACGTTCCCACCAGGTACTGAGGAGGCGTGGACTGAAACCAACTGGAGTTGGGACTGTGACCGGATTGGACCATGTGATGGACATGTAGACTGGGGGAAGGAACTTTGAATTTTAATTTGGGTGGGGAAAACCTCGGGACCTTCAGAGTCGGGTTTTCACCAGATGTGCCAATATGACCTGCCTAATAAAATTTGAGGCCTTTGAGCTCTGGTGCTGGAGAAGACTCCTGCGAGTCCCTTGGACTGCAAAGCGATCCAATTGGTCAGTCCTAGAGGAGGTCAACCCTGACTGCTCTTTAGAAGGCCAGATCCTGAAGAGGAAACTCAAGTACTTTGGCCACCTAATGAGAAGGAAGGACTCCCTGGAGAAGAGCCTCCTGCTGGGAACGATGGAGGGCAAAAAAAGAAGGGGACGGCAGAGAAGGAGGTGGCTGGATGGAGTCACTGAAGCAGTCGGCGGGAGCTTCAATGGACTCCAGAGGATGGTAGAGGGCAGGAAGGCCTGGAGGAACATTGTCCATGGGGTTGCAATGGGTCAGACACGACTTCGCAACTAACGGTATATCCATACAACAAAATTCACAACACCCAAAGACCAGGTCCAACACACGTAACAATCCCCAAACACATTCTCACCCACCACAAATTCCTCTCCCCTAAACCACCCAAAAAGATAGATGATAGATAGATAGATAGATAGATAGATAGATAGATAGGTAGATGATAGATAGATAGATAGATAGATAGATAGATAGATAGATAGATAGATAGATAGATGATAGATAGATGAGAGATGAGAGAGAGAGATGATAGAGGATGGACAGATGGATGGATGGATGGACAGGCAGGCAGGCAGAGAGACACACACAGAGAGATGATAGATGGATATGTTGGATGGGTAGATGGATGGATGGACAGACAGATGGACAGGCAGGCAAAGAGAGAGAGAGATGATGGATGGATGGATGGATGGATGGATGGATGGATGGATGGATGGACGATGGAGAAACATAGATAGATAGATAGATAGATAGATAGATAGATAGATAGATAGATAGATAGATAGATAGATAGATAGATGAGAGAGAGAGAGGCAGGCAGGCAGAGAGACACACACACAGAGATGATAGATGGATGCGATGGATGGGTAGATGGATGGATGGACAGACAGATGGACAGGTAGGCAGAGAGAGAGAGAGATGATGGATGGATGGATGGACGATGGAGAAACATAGATAGATAGATAGATAGATAGATAGATAGATAGATAGATAGATAGATAGATAGACACAGAGAGAGAGAGAGAGAGATTGATAGATACAGGCAGATGTATAAATGCATTTAGGAATATGGAAAAAAATAAATTCCCACAGTCGACACCAGAACAAAACCTAAAAGTACATAATCCGAAGATTTTTTTTTTTTTTTGATGGAGTCTCTGCTGCATTCCTCTGAATTCATGTCAGACTAATGAGGTTGAATTTAAGGAGAATTAGCATGAGAAGGGCATAAAAAAAAAAGAGGAAAAAAGATCAAAATTCACCTACCAGGCCTTTTTTTTTTCCTTTTTTGGCCGGGATCGGGTTTTTTTTTTTTTTTTGATCTGCTTGTGAATTTGCATCTTTCGTTCAGGGCTGGGAGCAAAGGACGGTTTCTTAACCTCATCCTGGTTAGATGCCAACTTTCGCCATGTCTGTTACCGATTATGGTTTCTGTCTTTGGGCACCGGGCCAGATAAAAACTCCCTTGACATTCAGGAAATCAAAGGATGCCCTTTTCTGCAGCTGCGGGAGATGCTGAAAATCTTTAATGGACGGAGATATTTTTTAAAAAGGGAGAAAACACACACAGAGAGACACACAAATACACACACAGAGAGACACACCTCCTATCTTTACAAGTAGTCCTCAACATACGACCGCAATTGAGCCCCAGATGCACGCTGCTACGTGAGACATGTGTTCAGTGAATAGATCACCCCCATTTTATGCCTTTTCTTCCCACGGTTGTTAAGCGAATCGAGTTTCTGACTTGGCTCGTTGGAAGGTTGCAAAAGGGGGATCGCGTGACTCCAGGACATTGCGACCGTCGTAAATATGCAGTGGTGGGATACAGCCAGTTCGGATCTATTCGGGAGAACCGGTTGTTAACTTTCTAAGCAATTTGGAGAACCGGTCATTAGAAAAAATCTTATTTTGTTTTTTTCCACTTTGCAGGCTAATCCTGTAAGGAAGGCAGGAAGGAAACATTCTGGTGGTGTTTCTAGCCTAATCTTTATTGCCTTGTTTACAGAAACTGCCTCTCCGGTTAACCCTTATTACATTGTAACAGCTAAGGCGAAGCGCCCATCGACGTGAGTGACGTTGAGTTGGCCACGCCCACACGGTCACATGACCATCGGGCCACGCCTACCCAGCTGGTCATTAGAGCAGAGAACCGGTTGTTAAATTATTTGACTCCCACCACTGTAAATATGAGTCTGTCTGAGTTCTGATCATGTGACGACGGGGAGGTTGCGACGGCCGTAAGGGTGAAAAACAGCCATAAGTCACTTTTTGGAGTGCTGTCGGAACTCTGAACGGTCACTCAGTGAAACTGTTGTAAGGCAAGGACTAGCCTGTATTGTTCTTTGAGCCACGATGCCGAAGGAAGTGCATAAATAGGTCTATTTCTTGGGCAAGGGGTTGGACTAGATGTCCCCCAAGGTCCCTTCCACCTCTGTTGTTAGTCTGAAATGGGGCAAGGCCTTTAGGGAGAAATGCAGGGGGTTCCCTGTGGTGGGTTTGGGTGCAGCCACAACCTTCACACAACACGGGAAGCTTCGGGTTGGGCGACATGACAGATTGCGTGAACCAAAGCCGGCCTTTAAGGTTCATCCTTGTTCTGTCCCCGTCTCACACACGCACACAAACAGACAGCTGGGGGTTAAATAAACTGGCAGACAACCAAATTCTTTCGATAAGAGGATTGGCAGGAACTCAGTAGCTGCTTGCCAAGAACTTTACTCATAAACAAGATACACACAGTTCAAGAATTGTCAAGTCCAGTCCGTAAATAAATCCAAGGCAGATAATGTTGTTTCCAAAGATGCAATGTGACTCGATAGTAGTTAGTTTTGTCCGTCACAGAGTCTGAATGGCCACCTCACCCCCTTTTATCCCCTGTGGGGTGTAGTCCAGTGACTCAGCTTAATCTCTGGCATGCCTCCTTTTCTGTTGCGTGCGCTTGTCTCTCCGACGCTGGTGTGGATCCAGCCAAGACTTATCTCCTTCACTGTCCGACTGTGAGGAGATATCTGGCTCCTGGCCAATCTCTTCTCCTACAGGAGACACCTGAGGCATTGCCAGAGAGGAGGGTCCTGGAGAGGGAGGCCTGGCCAACTCCTCTCCTTCATGTTCAGAGCCTTCTCCCTCTGATAAATCAGCCTCGGGGGTCGGAGCCACAACAATCCTCAGCAAAGAAGAGTCTGGATGGCTATTTGTTTGAAATGGGGTAGGGTCTCCTACCTGGGGGGTGTCTGTCAACCATGAAGCTGACCTGGCCAAAGCCATTTTGAGGCTTCAGTGTTGCCACACTGGAGCTGAGGGGATAGGGAGGGGGGAATAGAGATAGCTGGGGTTTTGTAGCCAAAACAAAATACTTTCTCCTGAGAACCAAGGTCATTCACACAGGTAGTCGAAGAGAGGAGGAGTGAAGGTACCAGGCAACCGGATGGTACCTTGATTGGACCATGTGACTGATTGTTTGGGGAAGGGAAAAAAAACCTTTACCTTTAATTAGGTGAAAACTGCGCGGAATATTCAGAGTCCATTTTCACCATCCTGTGCTAATATGATAGGTCCAGTAAAGCTATTCTGTGAGGAAGCGACCTGCCTCGGTAGTTCTGTTTGCTATGGGCGTATTACTTGGAACCCTGACAGGGGGGTTGGGGGGGTTGGACTAGATGACCTCGGAGGTCCCTTCCGACTCTTGTTATTCTGAAATTGCACTGCGATGGCTGAGATGAGGAAAAAGGTGAGGAAGACGGTTATAAAAGAACACATACACCAGTGGTGAAATGTAAAATTTGTTACTACCGATTCTGTGGGCGTGGCTTGGTGGTGGTGGTGGGGTAATGTGATTGAGTGGGCGTGGCCAATTTTTTTTAATTTTTAAAACCATTTTTTCTACAAGAGGTTGTGAAAAAATGCTTTTAAAAGCCTCTGACGATCCTAGCTGAGTTGCCTGATCGGCAGAGGCTTTTTTTTTTCTTTTAAAAGCATTTTTTTCTACAACCTCTTTGGCCGAAAAAATGCTTTTAAAAGTAAAAAAAAAAAAAAAAACAACCTCTGATGATTACACAGTTCAGCTGGGATCATCAGAGGCTTTTTTTTTTTTTAAAAAAAGAAAGCCTCTGACGATCAGGCAACTCAGCTGGCATCGTCAGAGGCTTTTAAAAACATATTTTCTACAACCTAGTCGGCCGAAGAGGTTGTAGAAAAAAATGCTTTTAAAAGCCTCTGACGATCCCAGCTGAGCCATGCGATCATCAGAGGCTTTTTTTTTTAACTTTTAAAAGCATTTTTTTGGCCAAAGAGGTTGTAGAAAAAATGCTTTTAAAAGCCTCTGACGATCCCAGCTGAGCCATGCGATCATCAGAGGCTTTTTTTTTTTTTTTTTTTTTTACTTTTAAAAGCATTTTTTTTCGGCCGAAGAGGTTGTAGAAAAAATGTTTTTAAAAATAATAATAAAAAAAAGCCTCTGATGATTGCACGGTTCGGCTGGGCATGGGGGGGGGAGGGGCAGGGATGTTTGCTACCGGTTCTCTGAACCACTCTCCGCTATCGCTACCGGATCAGGCGATCTGGTCTGAACCGGGAGCATTTCACCCCTGACACACATGACACACCCCAATCTGGGGGGTGGGGGGGGTGGGGGGTGGAATCATAAATTTTTCCCCTTTCCTGTACTTAGAAAGAGATTCGGGGCAGTACGGGAGGAATGACCGAGATAATTAAGGCAAGATGCCCAAGACAAAACCCTCCCCAGGCACCGAGGCCTTGCCAGCCGATTGGCATTCAGCGAGCATGGACGAATGGCTGTTTCATGGAAATTGAGGTCAGCGAAAAGAAAGACGTTTTGAGTACTTTATCGCTCGTACATCCAAACCTCGCTTGCTTTCTGTCATTTCCTGGGCTTGTATTCCTTCGCCATGACCGGAATTTGAAAAGGGGGAGAAATGGCCTCCGGACTCTTTGCTCAGGCTTTGCATCCCCCTAGGGAAAAAAAAAAAGAGTCTCAAATCCCACCCACCCCTTTCCCCATTTTCTCCTTGCTCTGAGACTAAAGGTTTTCTCCCGACTCAACTCAGGCGGGGAACGTCCCAGGATTCTTTCATTTGCGATGGCGATCTCTTTTCTTTCTCTCCCTTTCTCTTTTCTCGTTCTTTTTCTCGTTCTTTCTCTTGCTATGGGATGGAAGAGAATTTGCCACGGAAGTTCTGTTTCTGATGAGCAACCGAGAGGATGAGGCAGTGGTGAAATCTAAAAATTCGTTACTACTGGTTCTGTGGGCGTGGCTTGATGGTGGGGGGGGGGTTTAATGTGACTGGGTGGGCATGGCCAATTTTTTTTTTTAACTTTTAATACCATTTTTTCTGCAATCTCTTCGGCGAAGAGGTTGTTAAAAAAATGCTTTCAAAAGACTCTGACGATTCCAGCTGAGTTGCCTGATCGGCAGAGGCCTCTGCCGATCAGGCAACTCAGCTGGGATTGTCAGAGGCATTTAAAAGAAAAAAAGGGGTTTTTTTTTCTTTTAAATGCCTCTGACGATCCCAGCTGAGTTTTTAAAAACCCCTCTGCTGATCAGGCAACTCAGCTGGGATCGTCAGAGGCATTTAAAAGAAAAAAAGGGGTTTTTTTTTTCTTTTAAATGCCTCTGACGATCCCAGCTGAGTTTTTAAAAAACCCTCTGCTGATCAGGCAACTCAGCTGGGATCGTCAGAGGCATTTAAAAGAAAAAAAGGGTTTTTTTTTCTTTTAAATGCCTCTGACGATCCCAGCTGAGTTTTTAAAAAACCCTCTGCCGATCAGGCAACTCAGCTGGGATCGTCAGAGCCATTTAAAAGAAAAAAAGGTTTTTTTTTTCTTTTAAATGCCTCTGACGATCCCAGCTGAGTTTTTTAAAAAACCCTCTGCCGATCAGGCAACTCAGCTGGGATCATCAGAAGCATTTAAAAGAAAAAAACCCTCTGATGATCGTGCAGCTCAGCTAGGCATGGTGGGGGGGCCAGGGATTTTTGCTACGGGTTCTCCGAACCACCCACCTCCATCGCTACTGGATCGGGCAATCCGGTCGGAACCGGGAGCATTTCACCCCTGGGATGAGGGGGCTGGAGGCTAAAACAGACGATGAACGGTTGCAGGAACTGGGCCTGGCTAGTCTAGGGAAGAGAAGGACCAGGGGAGACAGGAGAGCATCTTCCAATATTTGAGGGGCTGCCATAGAGAGGAGGAAGGGGGTCAAGCTGTTTTCCAAAGCACCCGAAGGCCAGACAAGGAACAATGGATGGAAACTGACCAAGGAGAGATTCAACCTGGAAATAAGGAGGAATTTTCTGACAGTGAGAACAATCCACCAATGGAACAGAAGTTGCCTTCGGAAGTTGTGGGAGCTTCATCAGTAGAGGCTCTCAAGAAGAGACTGGGCTGCCCTCTGTCAGACACAATGTAGGGTCTCCTGCTTGGGTGGGGGGTTGGACTAGATGACCTACAGGGTCCCTTCCAACTCTGTTATTCTGTTAAGAAGAAGAGCACAAAGTTTTGTTCTTGGATGGGAGAGCGAGAGGGGTGAGGGTTTGGAGGGTATCTGGAAGTTGAATCATGGCAACTGGGCTTCTTTTCGGCTTGAATCGTTTCGCCGCTTAGCAGAATAACCGAAGAACAACAAAAGAAAAGAGTTTAAAGGGAGTCTTCTAGTCCAGTCCCATTTCAGACAAATGTCTGTCCAGTCTCTTCTTAAAAGCCTCCAGTGATGGAGCACCCATAACTTCTGGAGGAAACTGTTCCACTGGGTTTATTGCCCTCACTGTCTGGAAATTTCTCCTTAATTCCAGGTTGTTTCCCTCCTTGGTTCGTTTCCATCCATTGCTTCTTGTTCTGCCTTCTTTTGCTTTGAAGAAGAGGTTAGCAGAATAACAGAGTAACAGCGTTGAAAGGTCTTAATAGTCCAAGCCCTTGCCCAAGAAGGAGACCTATACAAGAGATTGTCTTCTTAAAAACTTCCACTGTTGGAGACAACTTCTAGTGGCAAGCTGTTCCACTGGTTAATTGTCCTCATTGTCAGGAAGTTTCTCCTTAGTTCTAAGTTGCTTCTCTCCTTGATGAGTTTCCATCCGTTGCTTCTTGTCCTGCCTTCAGGTTGTTCTGTCCCCCTTCCCCACACAGGCAAACACACCGCCAGGCATGCCTGCCAAGATTTTATTAAGCAATCAGACTAGAAACCCTGGCAGATAAGAGTTTTGGCAGTAAACTGCGAAATGCCTGCCAAGTCAGTTTTCACTCACAGTAAGCAAGAGAGAGTTTATCCTCAGTCCGGTCCAGTAGCAAAAAGTAATCCACGAAGCAAGAGTTAGCCAAGGTCCAATCCAAATATGCACAAGCCAGATTCCAGGTAATGCGATGTGACTCTCAGGTTTTTAACTTTGACCGTCACAAAGCCTGAAGAGCAATCCCACCCACTTTTATTCCTGGTGGGGCGTGGCTCAGTGACTCAGATCAATCTCTGGCTCTCCCACGCCTCTTCCATTGCTGCGCACGGATCTCCCTCCGACGCTGCCTGGGATCAAGCCAGGATTCATCATCCTCGCTCCCTATCTGTTGTTGTTCCGATATGCTTTCCTCCTGGCACATCCCAGGCTGTTCCTCCTGGCCTTCAGATGGAACCTGAGGCATTGCCAGAGAGGAGGGTCCTGGAGAAGGAGGCCTTATCAGTTCCTCCCCATCACCTTCTGAGTCCTCTTCCTCTGTTACAACAGGCTCGGGAGTCGGGGTCACAACACAGGTGTTTTGGAGAATAGGTGGATCCGCTCTTCTTTAGGGCAGCCCCTCAAATATTGGAAGACTGCTATCGTATCACCCCGGTCCTTCTCTTTTTTTTAGACCAGTCTTACCCAATTCCTGCAAGCGATCTTCGTATGTTTTATCCTCCAGTCCAGTGGTGGGTTCCTCCCAGTTCGGTCCGGTTCGGCCGAGCCAGTAGCGGTGACGATATGACGTCACTGAACCGGTTCTTCCCCCCCCAAACCCCCACGTTATTCTTACCTTTTATTTGGTCCCACCCCCAATCTATTGCTGCCTCCTGAGTCCCAGCTGATGACTAGAGGGAAACAAACTGTTGAAACTCTTGCCGGGGGGGCTCCAAAGGGCCGCCCTACAGCTGATCAGTGTTAAAAGCAAACAAATGAGTCGGGTCGTAAGTGCGAGGACTGGTCGTAAGTGCGAGGACCTTCCAGAAATGACTCTGACCAGCTAGCCACGCCCACCTAGTCACATGACCTCCAAGCCACACCCACAAAATAAGCCACGCCCACAGAACCGCTAGTAAAAAAATTTAGAACCCATCCCTGCTCCAGTCCCTTCATCATCTCTGCGCTTTTTCTAGAGTCTCCACATCTTTTTTTATTGTGTAGTGACCATAATTGGATGCAATAATATTCAAATTGTTGAATGGGTTTCGTGCCTGAGCAGGGGGGTGGGACCAGAAGACCTCCAAGATCCCTTCCAACTCCGTCATTCTGTTATCTGGCTTCCCTGTTGAGTTGACTTGTCGGAAGGTCGGAAAAAGAGAATCCTATGACCTGCGACCGTCATAAATACGAGCCGTCTGAATTTGGGATGCTGCAACGGTCAAAGGGGGAAAATAAGCCACACGTTTCAGTGCCATTGTAACTTTGAGCGGTCGCTAAACAAACGGACGAGGACCAACTGTACAACAGCAGATTTTGAAGCCAGTGTGCCTCAGTTTCCCTTCTGCAAAAGGAGAAGGAGCAGGGAATTCTCCCCAAGGCCCAGGGGTGGCTTCTACTTACCTTTACTACCGGTTCGGAATGGGATTGCGCGCGTGCTCGCTTCGCATGCGCAGATCGCTGATGATGAAATCCGGGGCGGTGGGCGGGGCCTCCCGCCGGTTTTACTACCGGTTCTTGCGAACCAGTCCGAACTGGGGGCAACCCACCACTGCCCAAGGCTGCAGAGCAGGGGTGAAATGCTCCCGGTTCGGTCCGGTTCAACCGAACCGGGAGGGATGGCAGCCGGTGGTTCGGAGAACTGGTAGCGATGGCGGCGCGAGGCTCCGCCCAGTCGCCCGGTTGTCGTTACTTCCTGGTTTTAACCAGGAAGTAACCTGTTTTTTACCCTCTGGGCACGCACAGAAGGGTTTTGTGCATGCACAAAGGGTCCAAGCGCATGTGACGCGCATGGAGTGTGCACTTCCGAACCGGTTGGGGAGGTAAGTAGATTTCACCCCTGCTCCAGAGACCCTCGTGAGATGTCTAGAATTCGCTTCAAAGGGTCCCGAGTCTGGGGACCCCCACCCCACTCCCCATTCCTGTCCCTTGTCCTTCATAACCAAATCCCTGTCCTGTGTCGATGTTCCTCTCTCGCCCCAGCTTATTTTCCCTGGGAAAAAAAGTAAGAAATAATAATAAAATAAAACCCCCAACACCACCCGGCTTTTTTGCATTGCATTGTAAGTCAGGCCGCATTTGAAGGTCATCTTGAGAGAAGAATACGGGGGGGAAAATCTCTTTCAAAACAATGGGAGCATCATTATGCTGCAGTCTGTAGCAACCACTGCACATCCTTATCGGTAATTGGAGGGGACGGAGAGTGGCGAGAAAAGAGCCATGAAATCCTGTCTCAGGGGCATCCGAAAATATTTCCCAGAGAGGAACTCAAGGTCTGCTGGGGATGGACGAAGGACTTCTTTTCAGGGCAGGGTGGAGGAGGGGGAGAGAGAGAAGGAGGGGAAGGGAGGGAGGGAGGGAGGGAGGGAGGAAGGAAGGAGGAAGGAAGGAAGAAAGAAAGGAGGAAAGAAGGAAGGAAGGAAAGAAGGGGGAGAGAAGGAAGGAAGCAAGCAAGGAAGGAAGAGGTATGGAAGGAAGGAAGGAAAAAAGGAAGAGAGAAAGAGGTATGGAAGGAAGGAAGGAAGGAAGGAAAAAAGGAAGAGAGGAAGAGGGATGGAAGGAAGAAAGAGGGAGAGAAGGAAGGAAAGAAGGGGGAGAGAAGGAAGCAAGCAAGGAAGGAAGAGGTATGAAAGGAAGGGAGGGAGGGAGGGATGAATAGAGATGGAAGGAAGGAAGAAAGAGGGAGAGAAGGAAGGAAAGAAGGGGAGAGAAGGAAGAAAGCAAGCAAGGAAGGAAGAGGCATGGAAGGAAGGAAGAAGGGAGGGAGGGAGGGAGGAAGGAAGGAAAGAAGGAAGGAAGGAAAAAAGGAAGAGAGGAAGAGGGATGGAAGAAAGAAAGAGGGAGAGAAGGAAGGAAAGAAGGGGAGAGAAGGAAGGAAGCAAGCAAGGAAGGAAGAGGTATGAAAGTAAGGGAGGGAGGGAGGATGGAAGGAAGGGGGAGTGAAGGAAGAAAGCAAGCAAGGAAGGAAGAGGCATGGAAGGAAGGAAGAAGGGAGGGAGGGAAGGAGGAAGGAAGGAAGGAAGGAAGGAAGAGGCATGGAAGGAAGGGAGAGAAGGAAGGAAGGAAGGAAGAGGGTGGATGGAAGGAAGGGAAGGGAGGGAAGGAAGGAAGGAGGGACGGAGGGAAGGAAGAGAGGAAGAGGGATGGAAGGAAGGAAGAAAGGGGGAGAGGAGGAAGGAAGCAAGCAAGGAAGGAAGAGGCATGGAAGAAAGGAAGAAGGGAGGGAGGGAGGAAGGAAGGAAGAGGCATGGAAGGAAGGAGGGAAGGAAGGAAGGAAGAAGGGAGGGAGGGAGGAAGGAAGGAAGAGGCATGGAAGGAAGGGAGGGAAGGAAGGAAGGAAGGAAGGAAGGAAGGAAGGAAGGAAGGAAGGAAGGAAGAGGGGTGAATGGAAGGAAAGGAAGGGAAGGGAAGGAAGGACGGAGGGAGGGAAGGAAGAGAGGAAGAGGGATGGAAGGAAGGAAGGGGAGAGAAGGAAGGAAGCAAGCAAGGAAGGAAGAGGCATGGAAGGAAGGAAGAAGGGAGGGAGGAAGGAAGGAAGAGGCACAGAAGGAAGGGAAGGAAGGAAGGAAGGAGGGAGGGAGGGAAGGAAGAGAGGAAGAGGGATGAAAGGAAGGAAGGAAGGAAGGAAGGGGGAGAGAAAGAAGAAAGCAAGCAAGGAAGGAAGAGGTATGAAAGGAAAGAAGGAAGAGAGGAAGAGGCATGGAAGGAAGGGAGGAAGAAAGGAAGGAAGGGGAGAGAAGGAAGCAAGGAAGGAAGGAAGGAAGAAAAAAAGATTTTGTTGGATGGATGGATGGAAAGAAGGAACGTCTGGTGGCAAGCTGTCCCACTGATGAATTGTTCTAACTGTCAGGAAATTCCTCCTCAGTTCCAGGTTGCTTCTCTCCTTGATGAGTTCCCATCCGTTGCTTCTTGTTGTCCTGCCTTCAGGTACTTTGGAGAAGAGGCTGATCCCCTCTTGTCAGATGGAAGGAAGGAAGGTCATAAGATGGATTCACTTAGCAACACAAATGTTGGCCTCATTTGGGGTCGTAATTGGAGGACCGCCTGTAATATGCCTTATTTTAATATCCTTATTGCTTCTGGCACCAATAAAGCGAAGGGACGAAAGCTGAATCCCCGTCAGGCTTGTCACCGGGCCAGGAGGGAGCTAGGATGGCCACACTCCACCCCATAACCTACTTACATGCGTGGGGTGTGACTGAGGAGGTGCCATTTCTGGCTCGCGTGATGCCATGCTACAGGCAGGCCTCCCGCGTCGCGGTGCGAACTCGATAAAGGGAAGCAAAACGTTACTTGCAAAAGATTTCTTTTTTTAAAAAAAAAGCATTTCCAGAGCGTTGCTTTGCCGTGGTGTGACAGGAAATCAAATCCAATGTGCAATTAATTGGGGTGCCGGGGGGGGGGGTGTTTGAAGCAAAAGAAGATGCCGTTTCTGGAACAAAGGTATTTCGGGCGAGCGTGACAGCGAAATCCATTTGGCAAGCTCGTTTCCGGGCAGGCTTTTCGAGCACGCTTAGGGGCGGCTACGAGCCCTGTGCAAACTTGCACAGGTTTTCTGGGAAGGTGGCAAAATTTTGCACACGCTGGTGGGAGGACCCCCCAGCAATGCCCCACCCGTTGAATGCACCCGGGTTCTACTAAGTGTGAACGGTTGCAAAATCTGGTCATGGCGTAAAATAACAATAGAAGAGAATATTTGGAGCTCAGGGCTCTTTGGTACCTAGCTGGAAACATCTGCAAGAAGCAACCAAGCTCAGAGAGCACCAAGTTCTCCTCCTCCTTCTCCTCCTCTCCACAAACCCCACTGCCTTCTAGCGCTGATACTGTTACCTAGTTGGGTCATGAAATACCTGCAAGAAATCCACCAAGCTCAGAGAGTGCCCAACATCCCCACAGTCCTCCTCCTCCTCCTCCTCCTCCTCCTCCTCCTCCCTGCAAACCCCTCTCCCTTCTACCACTGATGCTGTTCCCTAGTTGGGTCATGGAACGTCTGCAAGAAACCAACCAAGCTCAGAGGGCACCAAGGACCCCACAGTTCTCCTCCTCCTCCTCCTCCTCCTTCCCTTCCCCCTTTTCCTCCTTTCCACAAACCCCACTCCCTTCTAGCACTGATGACGTTCCCTAGTTGGGTCACGAAATGCCTGCAAGAAAACCACCAAGCTCAGAGAGCACCAAGGACCCCACAGTCCTTCTCCTCTTTTTCCTCCTCTTCCTCTTCCTCCTTCCTCTCCCCTCCTCCTCCTTCTCTCCCTCCCCCTTTTCATCCTCTCCAAAGACACCATTCCCTTCTAGCACTGATGATGTTACCTAGTTGGGTCAGGAAACATCTGCAAGAAGTAACCAAGCTCAGAGCACCAAGTTCTCCTCCTCCTCCTCTTCCACCTCCTCTCCACAAACCCCACTCCCTTCTAGCACTGATGGTGTTACCTAGCTGGGTCGCGAAATGCCTGCAAGAAAACCCCCAAGTTCAGAGAGCAACAAGGGCCCCAGTCCTCTCCTCCTCCTCCTCCTCCTCTCCTCCCTTCTAGCACTGATGATGTTACCTATTTGGGTCAGGAAACATCTGCAAGAAAAGCACCAAGCTCTGAGAGCACCCAAGAAGATCCCTCCGTCCTTTTGGTGACTTTTGGTGGCGCAATACTGGAAGAAGGAAGATTTGCCTACGATTGAAGAATGGACACTAAAAGTAGCAAATTGAGCAGAGATGGCTAAAATTTCAGCGTATTTGAAGGACTGTTCAAATGAAAGATATATTTTGGAATGCAGAAGATGGATCGACTATATTCAAAGCAAATATCGGACTAAATTCGTCACTTCCCGCCTGGACTACTGCAATGCTCTCTACATGGGGCTCCCCTTGAGGAGTACCCGGAGGCTCCAACTGGTGCAGAATGCGGCCGCGTGGGGGATTATGGGAGCCAGGGAGCGCTCCCATGTGACACCTCTCCTGCGTGAGCTGCATTGGCTTCCGGTGGTCTTCCGGGTGCGCTTCAAGGTGTTGGTCCCCACCTTTAAAGCGCTCCACGGCATAGGACCTGGGTATTTGCGGGACCGCCTTCTGCCGCCGATAGCCTCCCACCGACCAGTACAGAGAGGGACTCCTCAGGGTGCCGTCAGCCAGGCAATGTCGGCTGGCGACCCCCAGGGGGAGGGCCTTCTCTGTGGCAGCTCCTGCCCTCTGGAACGATTTGCCCCCGGAGATACGAAGGATACCGGATATCCGGGTCTTTCGCTGTGCCCTGAAAACTTTTCTTTTCCATCAAGCAGGGCTGGTGTGAAACCCTCCCCCCCCCGTTTTTTTACCTTTTTTAGTTTTTTAGCTTTTAATTTGTCAATGGGTTTTAATTCGAATTGTTTTAAATTTGGGCCAAAGTATGTAATTCTTTTTAATAATTTTAAATTTTGTATTGGTATGTGTTTTAGGTCTGGCTGTGCACCGCCCTGAGTCCACTAGGAGAAGGGCGGGATACAAACTGAATAAAATAAATAAATTTATTTATTTATAAATAAATAAAGGGTCTAAGGCACCCTGTTATTAAGCTGGTTATTAAGACCAGCTGCCTGCAATTACTGCAGGTTCGAATCTCGCCAGGCTCAAGGTTGACTCAGCCTTCCATCCTTTCTAAGGTAGGTAAATTGAGGACCCAGTTTGTGGGGGCAATAAGCTGACTTTGTATAAATATACAAAAGGATGAAGGCTATTGCTTAACGCATTGTAAGCCGCCCTGAGTCTCTGGAGAAGGGCGGCATATAAATCAAATTAAAATAATAAATAAATAAATAAATAAATAAATAAATAAATAAATAAATAAATAAATAAACAAACAAACAAACAAACAAACAAACAAATAAAATAAAATAAAATAAAATAAAATAAAATAAAATAAAATAAAATAATAAAATAAAATAAAATAAAATAAAATAAAATAAAATAAAATAAGGCCCAGGGATGAGCTGCGAAGAAGCCTCCCTCTCGGTCTTGGCAGAGGTGAAGATAAATTTCGGAGCCTCCCCGAAGGCGCTGTCAGTCATCATCCATCGGCCTATCTGATATGGCTAAATTCATAAGCACGGTGTCTTCGCTGTTTTTCCCCTCGAAATGCCCTGATCCTGATTACCGACTCTTGGCACCGTTGTTTTGAGATGATCACTTCTGTTCATTTATACATTGATGTCTGGAAGCCGGAGAAGGAAATCTGTCACTCCATCGACTCTCCTGCGGCTGGGAGCTGATTTATCCCTTCGCCGCGGCGCGAGCCGCGTACGCCGAAGCACCGTACGCCCAGGTGAGCCTGCTTTATTCAATTGCCATCCGATCGATGCTTTGCTGACGTTCTCAGCCGCTGTGACCCCCGGGGAGGCATCAAGGAGGACGGCTCGCGTCTTTTTCTGACAATCACTTGGCTGCTCGCCTCTTCCGTCTTTCCTCTGCTGGGGGGGAGGGTGTTGGGGAGGGGTGGCAGGAGGAGGAATACCGCAGCACCGAAGGGCGCGTGCTTTCCCCTGATTGTTTTACTTTGGCGCCGTGCAACGGTGGCGGCCAAAGGGGTTATTTGGATGCAAAGCCACACGCGTGCGGGCCTTGCCGGATCCAAAGGACGACCCCTGGAATAAGAGAATGACAGAGTTGGAAGGGAGCTTGGAGGTCTTTTAATTCAACTCCCTTCCCAGGCAGGAGACTCTGTATCATTCCAGACAAATGGTTGTCCAATCTCTTCTTAAAAACTTCCAGTGATGGAGCACCCATGACTTCTGGTGGCAGGCTGTTCCGCTGGTTAATTGTCCTCACTGTCAGGAAGTTTCTCCTTCGTTCTAGGTTGATTCTCTCCTTGATTAACAGATGAGTTGGAAGGGACCTTGTAGGTCATCTAGTCCAACCCCCCCTCCCCAAGCAGGAGATCCTACGCAGTTTCTGACAGAGGGCAGTTCGGTTTCTTCTTGAAAGCTTCCAGTGACGAAGCTCCTACAGCTTTTGAAGGCAACTTCTCTTCCATGAGTGAATTGTTCTCATTGTCAGGAAATTTCTCCTTCTCTTGATTAGTTTCCATCCGTTGCTTCTTGTCCTGCCTGCTGATGCTTTACAGAAGCGGTTAGCAGAATAACAGAATAACAAAGTTGGAAGGGACCTTGGAGGTCTTGTACTCCACCCCTATGCTCAGGCAGGAATTCCTCTACCATTTCAGACAAATAGTTGTCCAATCTCTTCTTAAAAACTTCCAGTGTTGGAGCATTCACAACTTCTGGTGGCAAGTTGTTCCACTGGTTAATTGTTCTCACTGTCAGGGAATTTCTCCTTAGTTCTAAGTTGCTTCTCTCCTTGATTAGTTTCCACCCATTGCTTCTTGTCCTGCCCCCCTCAGGTGCTTTGGAGAATAGCTTGACTCCCTCTTCTCTGGGGCAGCCCCTCAAATATTTGGAAGACTGCGATCATATCACCCCCTGGTCCTTCTTTTCATTAAACTGGACATTCCCAATTGTGTTTTCACTTCTTTGCACAAACACTCGGACTGAAAGCCTTATCTTGATGCAAGAGAAAGTTGCGTGGCGCAGACTGTGCCACGCTAAATCCTTATTGGGAGTGTTATTAGTTTTGGATAGTTTTGGTCCTGGGGGGACATTACAGGTTTTCCTTGACTTATGACCAGAATTGAGCCTAAAATGTATGTTGCTAAGGGAGACGTTTGTTAAGTGAGTTTTGCCCCGTTTTACAACTTTTCTCGCCACATTTGTTAAACTGCCGTTGTTAAATTAGTAAAACCGTCGTTAAGCAAATCTGGATTCCCCATTGACAGGGGATTGAGTGACCCCAGGACTCTGTGACGGTCATAAATATGAGCCAGCGTCTGAATTTTGTTCACGTGGCCACGGGGATGCTGCAACGGTCATTAAGTGTGAAAAATGGTCATGTCAGTGACATTGTAACTTCAAACGGTCACTAAATGGAGCGTTGTAAGTCGAGGACTACCAGTGCTCCTTGGGCAGGCAAGATCTGTAGGGGGCAGGCCAGGACATCTTGTTGGCCAGGTACAGGTAGTCCTTGACTTACAACAGCCCATTTAGTGACTGTTCAAAGTTACAACGGCACTGGAAAAAAAGTGACTTACGACCATTTTTTTTCACACTTACGACCGTTGCAGCATCGTCGTGGTCAAAATTCAGATGCTTGGTAGTTATGACCGTTGCAGTGTCCCACGGGGTCACGTAAACCCACTTTCTGACAAGCAAAGTCGATGGGGAAGCCGGATTCGCTTAGAGAGGTCGTGAAACGGGGTAAAATTCACTCAGCGGCAGAAATATTGGCCTCAGTGGTGCTTTGTAAGTCGAGGACTACCTTGCAGACTCAAATCTCATCCTCTGGATCCCCAACCTCGCGCCCGGCCGGGGGGTGGGGGGGGCCCTTCTGTCCCAAAGATCTCTCATCCCTTTGAATCAAGGAGCTGAAGGTAGTTTCACAGACTTCATGAAAAAAAAATTTCTCTGCTATTAAAATCGTCCCAACAACTGTGATTTTTTTTTTTCTCCTGCCAGCTTGCAAATCAAAAATAAATAATCGTTCCTGTAGCATTTTGCAAGCTTAACCATGGCAGGTAGAAAATTTGTTTTTCTTTGTCTCTTGACACCTGGTGCTTTGGAAAAATAAACGGATGGGTGCTGAAAGAAGGTGGGCCCTGGCGACCCCACCCTCAGTGTTTCTCAACCTTGGTAGCTTGAAGATGGGCGGACTTCAACTCCCAGAATCCCCCAGCCAGCGACACTCAGACAAAATGGCCATCAACGGGCAGGAGGAGTAGGAAGAGAAAAAGGAGGAGAAGAAAGACTGTGGGGTCTTCGACGCTCTCTGAGTTTGGTTGCCATTTGTCTGGAGACATTTCATGACCCAAATTGATAACAACATCAATGCTAGCAGAGAGTGGGATTTGGGAGGAGGAGCAGGCAACAAGGTTTTGACACTTAGCAATCACACAGATAGTCCTTGAACCTGGTCCTTCAGGTCTTCCAAAGGCAGGAAACCACCTGTGACGTAGGAAACTCTCTTTGATGCCATCTAAAGCAGTGTTTCTCAACCTTGGAAGCTTGAAGATGGGTGGACTTCAACTCCCAGAATCCCCCAGCCAGCGGCACTCAGACAAAACGGCCATCAACGGGCACATAGAGATGGACCACATTTACACACCATTCAAAAGAGACAATCCAAAAGCTAAAAGATCACTGCACTTCCTGGCCAGAAATAAAATACCCACAAGAGCAGAGATTAACACAGTGTTTCTCAACCTTGGTAGCTTGAAGATGGGTGGACTTCAACTCCCAGAATCCCCCAGCCAGCGGCACTCAGACAAAACGGCCATCAACGGGCACATAGAGATGGACCACATTTACACACCATTCAAAAGAGACAATCCAAAAGCTGCACTTCCTGGCCAGAAATAAAATACTCACAAGAGCAGAGATTAACACAGTGTTTCTCAACCTTGGAAGCTTGAAGATGGGTGGACTTCAACTCCCAGAATCCCCCAGCCAGCGGCACTCAGACAAAACGGCCATCAACGGGCACATAGAGATGGACCACATTTACACACCATTCAAAAGAGACAATCCAAAAGCTAAAAGATCACTGCACTTCCTGGCCAGAAATAAAATACCCACAAGAGCAGAGATTAACACAGTGTTTCTCAACCTTGGTAGCTTGAAGATGGGTGGACTTCAACTCCCAGAATCCCCCAGCCAGCGGCACTCAGACAAAACGGCCATCAACGGGCACATAGAGATGGACCACATTTACACACCATTCAAAAGAGACAATCCAAAAGCTGCACTTCCTGGCCAGAAATAAAATACTCACAAGAGCAGAGATTAACACAGTGTTTCTCAACCTTGGAAGCTTGAAGATGGGTGGACTTCAACTCCCAGAATCCCTCAGCCAGCGGCACTCAGACAAAACGGCCATCAACGGGCACATAGAGATGGACCACATTTACACACTATTCAAAAGAGACAATCCAAAAGCTAAAAGATCACTGCACTTCCTGGCCAGAAATAAAATACCCACAAGAGCAGAGATTAACACAGTGTTTCTCAACCTTGGTAACTTGAAGATGGGTGGACTTCAACTCCCAGAATCCCCCAGCCAGCAGCGGGGAAGGGCGGGGAATGCCTGTCTTGATGGTCTCTCACCCAACGAAACCATGTTTCCCAGGTGTGAGCATCACTTAGCCTGCAAAGCATTACATTCCTCAACATTGAGGCACATTGCTTGCTAGCAGCCAACAAACAAACAAAGAAATAATTAAGAAGGAGCTCCTTGTAAATGGGCTTGATTTGCATAATAAGCAACCAATTTGCACAATATGCAGATGAGGCTGGTTCAGGAGATGGGATCTGGGATATTAAAATCCCCCACCAGCAGGGAAAAAAACACACTCTTGCCTAGCAGTGTGGTTGCAAGGTGTCTTACCTTTGGCAGTAAAACTTCACATAGGACCCCGGTTTCTTTCATTATCATCAACCGTGAGCCAGCCGTGTGCAGCAGCTGCCAAAAAAGCCAACACAGTTCTGGGCTGCATAAACAGAGGGATCGAATCAAGATCACGAGAAGTCTTAATACCACTTTATAAGGCCTTGGTGAGGCCACACTTGGAATATTGCATTCAGTTTTGGTCGCCACGATGTACAAAAAGATGTGGAGACTCTAGAAAGAGTGCAGAGAAGAGCAACAAAGAGGATTAGGGGGCTAATGAAGAACGGTTGCAGGAACTGGGTGTGTCTAGTTTAATGAAAAGAAGGACTAGGGGAGATATGATAGCAGTCTTCCAATATCTCAGGGGCTGCCCCAAAGAGGAGGGGGTCAAGCTATTCTCCAAAGCCCCTGAGGGCAGGACAAGAAGCAACTCATCAAGGAGAGAAGCAATTTAGAACTAAGGACAAACATCTGCAAAAAACCATGCGGGCAGCTGCATTTTGCACCAATGGCAGCATTTCAGGGGGAGCCCCATATAGAGCGTGTTGCAAATTGAAGACTACCTGTGTATTCTTTTTCTCCTGACTTAATTCTGTATTAGTTCCCTCTAACATCATCTAGTCTTAAAATCCCATAAGAAAATTACCCAAATACACCCGAATGTGTTATGAGATCTGTGCAACACCCAAGTTGACGAAACAATTACAATCCAATCGCTTCTCCGCACAGAAGCAGAACAGCAAACCGGATTGCGGAAGCCGAAAGAGGAGAAATTCAACGAGACGCCATGCCATGCATATACGCAGACAAAAAAAAATCACACCAGTGATCTCTCTGAGATGCTGGAAAATAATAGGAGATCTTCCACCCCGGTGGGACATCCGGGACCCCTGTTTTAGGCGCTTCCATGTCTGATTAGTCAAAAGCTCAGAGGCCACAAATTCCCCTCCCTTGCTGGCTTGCACCAGGGAGAGCCAAAGCCAAATGTGAGAAGTCGTGGTCCTGATGAATGGAGTTGATTTGTGGCTTTGAAGACACAGCAGGGATGTCCAGAGATTTGGCAAAACAAAGTCAAGATGATGGTGATTATGTATGTATTATGTATACACATAATGCACATACATTAGGTATGTATTAGCCGCCCAACTCCAATGGATGGAGAGGGAGATGGCAGCTACGATGATGACACTGATGTTCTATAAGATTTCTGTGTTTGAGTATGTGTGTCCTCCTCCTCCTCCTCCTCCTCCTCCCCCCTCCTCCTCCTCCTCTCTCAGTTTCAGTCCATCAGATTGGGCCAATCACTAGGAGATGGTGAGTTCTAGTTCTGCTTTAGGCATGAAAGCCAAACAAGTGACTTTGGACCAGTCACCAGGAGACAGGGAGTTCTAGTTCTGCCTTAGGCATGACAGCCAACTGGTGATTTTGGGCCAATCACCAGGAGACAGGGAGTTCTAGTCCAGTCTTAGGTATGAAAGCCAACTGGGTAACTTTGGGCCAATCACCAGGATACGGTGAGTTCTAGTCCTGCTTTAGGCATGAAAGTCAACTGGGTAACTTTGGGCCAATCACCAGGAGACAGGGAGTTCTAGTCCTGCCTCAGGCATGAGAGCCAACTGGTGATTTTGGGCCAATCACCAGGAGACAGGGAGTTCTAGTCCTGCCTTAGGCATGAAAGTCAGCTGGGTGACTTTGGGTTAGTTACTCTGACCCAAAAATGAGGAAAATAGGAAGACTAAGGAGCATTATGTATGTTTGCCACCATGTGTTATTTATTTAAAAAAATAAAAAGAAAGAGGGAGGGAGGGAGGGAGGAAGAAAGAAAAAGAAAGAAAGAAAGAAAGAGAAAGAAAGAAAGAAGAGAAAGAAAGAGAGAGAGGGAAAGGAAGGAAGGGAGGGAGAGAGAGAGAGAGAGAAATAAGAAAGAAAAGAAAAAGAGAAAGAAAGAAAGAAAGAAAGAAAGAAAGAGAAAGAAAGAAGAGAAAGAAAGAGAGAGAGAGAAAGGAAGGGAGGGAGGGAGGGAGGGAGAGAAATAAATAAATAAAAAAGAAAAGGAAAGGAAAGGAAAGGAAAGGAAAGGAAGGAAGGAAGGAAAGAAAGGAAAGAAAGAAAGAAAGAAAGAAAGAAAGAAAGAAAGAAAGAACGAAAGAGAGAAAGAAAGAAAGAAGGGAAGAAAGAAAGAAAGTCACCCTCCCTTGAGAAGCAGTGAATAGAGAGATATTTGCAGGCGTCAAAGAAATAAACTTGCAATTGGATCCACCAATATTGATGTTCTGGATTGCTCTGGAGGTCATGACATTTTATTCATCATCAAGAAGAAATTATTTGAGAGACTAGATTAAATAGCTTTTCCTGCCAGAGCTGAAAGGCAAAAGAAAAAAGAAAAGAAAAGAAAAGAAAAGGCTGAGTTGGGGAGAAGGGCAAGGAGGGAGCGGGAGTCAACCTTTAGAGGTTCATGGAGGAAGGTGTGTGTTTCACTCAGCGGCAGCTGCTGCCAAACACTTTGGAGTGCTGGAAATTCACAAAACTTTCATGCGGTTCATAAATAAATGTATTTGTTATATATCTATCTATTGGATTTTTTTATCCCACTTTTATTACTTAAATAATTCAAGTTGGTGAACATACCACCTTGATACTCTCTCCTCTTCCTATCCGCCCCCCCCACCACAACCCTGTGAGGTGGGTTGGGCTGAGAGACGGGCCCAATGTCACCCATCAGAATTTCATGCCTAAAGTGGGGCTAGAACTCATGTCTCCTGGTAATTGACGCAAAGTCTTCTAGACAGCTCTCATGCTTAAGGCAGGACTAGAACTCACATCTCCTGGTGATTGTCACCTAGTTGGCTTCTGCGCCTAAGATGGGACTAGAACTCATCGTCTCCTAGTGAGTCACCCGTCAGAATGCCTAAAGGTCTTTCTCTTCACTAAACTAGACATTCCCAATTCTTGTAACCATTCTTCACATGTTTTAGACTCCCAGTCCCCTAATCTAGGGATGAAATCCAGCAGGTTCTGGCGAACCGGTAGCGGAAATTTTGAGTAGTTCGTAGAACCGGCAAATACCACCTCTGGCTGGCCCCAGAGTGGGGTGGGAATGGGGATTTTGCAATATCCTTTCCCCAGGAGTGGGGTGGGAATGGAGATTTTGCAGTATCCTTCCCCTGCCACGCCCACCAAGCCACACCACGCCCACCAAGCCACGCCCACAGAGCTGGTAGTAAAAAAAAAATTGAATTTCCCCACTGCCTTAATCCTCTTGGTTGCTCTTCTCTGCACTCTTTCTAAAGTCTCCGCATCTTTTTTACATCGTGGTGACCGAAACTGGATGCCGGATTCCCAGTGTGGTCTAACCAAGGCTTAGTTTCTAAGCAACTTCGGTCTAGTTTCAGAGGCCAACAAGGACCCAGTTTTGGAAGCAACAGAGTTTGGAGAAGCAACGGGTGAAAAAGAATGAGGATGGTTCCCTTTAGAAAAGGAAGATGGGGCTGAAGAAGACAATAAACAGCTGGGCCTGGAAAGGTTTTTTTTTTCAAACCACACGAGCGTGAACAGGAGATGATTTAAATAGACTTGGCTCAAACGTCAAAGATGCTTCCACCAGCAGTTCCTTGTCTTCCCCTGCCTAGCAGCTGCTCCTGAAAATACTTCCGCAGCGGGAGAAGATGGCACCAGGGGTTTTCCTATTCATAAAAGCTCATGGAAGCTTCCAAGATCTTGAAGTGGTAATTAAAGAAACAATAAGATTCCTGTTGGCATTTCTGAAGATAGCTTTGCTGGTAAAGAGCTCGAGAAGACCACAGAGGGTGACTTCGCTGGGTACCCAAATGGGGTGTGGTGCTTGCTTCGTGTCTTCTTCTGAGGACAACCATCCATCGGTTCTTCTGGCTTGGAAGCTCACCCCATCAGAAATTGAAACTGGTGGGGATAATGACGATGATGTAGAGTCATCAAGTTGCTTTTGATTCCTAGAGTTAATCACCAGGAGACAGTGAGTTCTAGTCCTGCCTAAGGCCAAAAGCCAGCTAGGTGACTTTTGGCCAATCATCAGGACACTGTGAGTTCTAATCCCACTTTACGCATGAAAGCTGGTTGGGCATCTTTGGGCCAATTGCTAGGAGACAGGGAGTTCTAGTCCCACTTTGAGCATGAAAGCCGGTTGGGTGTCCTTGGGCCTATCACCAGGAGACAAAGAGTTCTTGGTCCAATTTAGGCATCAAAAGCCAGCCGGGTGACTTGGGCCAATCACCAGGAGATGGTGAGTTCTAGTCCCACTTTAGGTATGAAAGATGGGCTGGGTGACTTTGGATCCATCACTAGGAGACAATGAATTCTTGTCCTTCCTTAGGCATGAAAGTCAGCTAGGATGACTTTGGAGCAATCACCGGGAGATGTGAGTTCTAGTCCTGCCTTACGCATGAAAGCTGTCTAGAAGACTTTGGGTCAATTACCAGGAGACATGAGTTCTAGTCCCACTTTAGGCATGAAATTCTGACGGGTGACTTTGGGCCACTCACTAGGAGACGATGAGTTCTAGTCTGAGGACAGGTAGTCCTTGACTTACGACCACAACTGAGCCCAAAATGTATGTTGCTAAGTGAGACATTTTGTTAAGTGAGTTTTGCCTCATTTTACAACCTTTCCTGTCACGGTTATTACGTAAATCCGGCTTCCCCATTGACTTTGCTTGTCAGAGGTCACAAAAGGTAATCACGTAACACTGGGACACTGCGACCGTCATAAATATGAGTCAGTTGACAAGCGTCTGAATTTTGATCACAAAGATGCTGCAATGGTCGTAAGCGTGAAAAACACTCATAAGTCAATTTTTTTCAGTGCCGTTGTGACTTTGGTCACTAAACTGTTGTAAGTCGAGGACTACCTGTGTTAGTATGCGTCTTTGGTCAGGCAAATCTACACAGCTCACAAGTGTCATAAAATGCATCACAAAAAAAAAAAAAATAGCAAACTATTTTATGAAATGAAATGCAATTTCCCTTTCCTTTGGTGTAATCATTTAATTAGATTGCCACTCCAAACATTGCTTGCAATGCGCTGGATGTTTTGAAACAATCATTAGCGATAGGTTAAACAGAAGTTTTATTTCATTTGTGCCTTTTTTTTTTTTGTTCGGTTTTGGAGATTATTTACGATCTCGCTCTCCCGATAAGAAAAGATGGGGGGAAAAGGAACAACACAAAATTGCTGATACAAACACAGAGGACTGGGTTTTGTACTGTTTTAATCCTCTCATTTATGCAATTGAAGCAATGTTAAAAAATAAATAAATTTAACCCTACCACCCACCCACCCCCCAAAATGTGCAGAAATTCCCAGTGCTTTTTATTATTTTTTTTAATCACAGCCTGGTGTGGAATGGGGATAGAAGGAACTGGTGAGTATCCGGGAAACTGAGGCACATTCATTTCTGCAAGGAATAATCTCTACCAGTTGAACAACTACCTGCTCAAGGCTGAGGGGGGGCACTTTTTAATCCCCTGTGTTGGCTGTTTTCTCCAGGATATGTGCTTTTACAAGATCAAATTTGGCTCATAGCTTATCGATCATTCATTCATTCATTCATTCATTCATTCATTCATTCATTCATTCAATAGTAAAGATAAAGGTAAAGGTTCCCCTCGCACATATGTGCTAGTCGTTCCTGACTCTAGGGGGCGGTGCTCATCTCTGTTTCAAAGCCGAAGAGCCAGCGCTGTCCGAAGACGTCTCCGTGGTCATGTGGCCGGCATGACTCAACGCCAAAGGCGCACGGAAAACTGTTCCCTTCCCACCAAAGGTGGTCCCTATTTCTCTACTTGCATTTTTTACGTACTTTCGAACTGCTAGGTTGGCAGAAGCTGGGACAAGTCACGGGAGCTCACCCCGTTACGCGGCACCAGGGACTCGAACCGCTGAACTGCCGACCTTTTGATCGACAAGCTCAACGTCTTAGCCACTGAGCTACCGCGTCCTACATTCAATACCTCGTCTTTATTATTGTCTGGAATGGGGGGTGTGGGGTCTCCTGCTTCTTGGATTAGAAGATCTCCAAGCTCCCTTCCAACTCTTTTATATTATTATTTTTATAATGAATTATAATTAATTTTATTTTATTTTTTTAAAAAATTTGATTTATATGCCGCCCTTCTCCGGAGACTCAGGGTGGCTTACAATGCGTTAAGCAATAGCCTTCCTCCTTTTGCATATTTATACAAAGTCAGTTTATTGCCCCCACAATCCGGGTCTAGAAAGGATGGAAGGCTGAGTCAACCTTGAGCCTGGCGAGATTCGAACCTGCAGTAATTGCAGGCAGCTGGTGTTAATCACAATGCTATCAGTCTGCTGAGCCACCAGGTCCTTATTATGCAACCTAATGTGGCAAACATACCTAATACTCCTTCCTCCTCCTATTTTCCCCACAAAAACAACCTTGTGAGGTGGGTTGGGCTGAGAGGGATTGGCTCAAAGTCACCTGGCCGACTTTAATGTCTGAGGCGGGACTAGAACTCACAGCCTTTTGATGGTTGGTGCAAAAATCACTCAATTGTTTTTTCATACCTGAAGCGGGATTAGAATTCATTGTCTCTTGATAATTGGTCCCAAGTCACTTTGTTGGTTTTTCACAGCTAAGGCTGTCTAGAACTCACCATCTCCTGATGATTGGCCCAAAGTCACCCAGTCGGCTTTCTTGCCTATGGTTGGACTAGAACTCACCATCTCCTGGTGACTGGGCCAAAGTCACGCAGCCGGCTTTCGTGCCTAAAACAGGACTAGAGCTCACCGTCTCCTGGTGATTGGCTCAACATCACCCAGCTGGCTTAACATAGGACCTCTATTGTCTCTCCTCATTTCTTGGCTGCTGCAAATTGCTCAACCTGGGGCTGCCCTTGAAGACTGTTGGGAAATCTCAGTTGTGGATCTGTGACTTCTGGCCAAGATTGCAAGAGTTTTAGTAGCTTTCAGAGATTGTCCACACCGAATTCAAGGCTCCATTTTATCCAGGAGCAAAAACCATCCCGAACAGGTAAACCATTTGAGCTAAGAAACCTGATGGAAATCAGGAGTGTGGGAAGAATGAAATATTTTGGGAAATATTAGAAAAGGCAGGATAAAATATTTCCCCTAAAGGAGAAATGATTTTTTTTTTAAGGGTGGCAGCAATCAGCCCCAGTTTCCCTGCCCCAAGCAGAAACTAAGGAGGCCAGCTTTTAGAAATGCAGATTTGGTAATCCGTTCAGAAAGACTGGGTCAGACAGATACTCTGGATAAGCAATACAATTAGGCCAATGAAAGGTTGACAAGATTAGCTCAGACAAACACTTAGGATTTGCATTTTCCCTTTTGCCTATAGAGCCAGCCACGATCCCTACATGACCCCATAGGAATCCAGAAGGCATAAAAACCCACCCACTCTCAACTCCATTTTGTCAGCTGTCCCTGAATCACAGGGGGTTGGTGGTTCTCCTCCAGCCTCCATTTTATTTCCTGTGCTTTTCCCCTGGCTTGGACCTGGACCTGGATATTTCTTCCAACAGGAGAACAGCAGAAGTTGGTTCTGAGGAGCTTCAACTTCGTGGAGTTTCTCTTTGCTCCTTCCTGCAGGCAGGGAAGGAAGAGCGATTTAGGGTCTCCGCAAAAGGAGCTGCACGCGTGGGAGACACGGCGTGGCTGACGGCCTCTCCTTTCCTGGGTCCTGAACACGTCTTTCGGGCCAGATCTCCCCGGTCAGGCGTTGCTGAAGCCGTCTGTTTCTGCACCGGATCCCAGGAGAATCTAATTAGGTGGGGGTTTGGGGAGAGAAAAAGCAGGTTAAGGAACGAGAACAAGTGCAAGAAACAAATGGATTTTTTTATTGAGAGTTCCTTGGTTTGAAAGGCCAGCCTTTCCCCTAATTAAAATGAGTGATGAGAGCAGGAAGAGTTGACTGTTACATTTGGAGGGGAGAGGAGAGGAAAGGGGAGGGAGGGAGAAAGGAAGAAAAGAAGGAAGGAAAAGTGTGGGGGGGGGAAAGGTGGGAGGGTGGGAGGAAAAGAGGGAGGGAGGGAGGGAGGAAGGAACGAAAGAAAAGTGGGAGAGTGGGAGGAAGCAAGGAAGGAAAAGTGGGAGGGAGGGAGGGAGGGAGGAAGGAAGGAAAGAAAGAAAGAAAGAAAGAAAGAGAAAGAAAGAAAGAAAGAAAGAAGGGAGGGAGAGAGGGAGGAAAAGTGGGAGGGAGGGAGGGAGGGAGGAAGGAAGGAAAGAAAGAAAAATGGGAGGGAGGGAGGGAGGAAGGTAGGAAGGAAAGAAAGAAAAATGGAAGGGAGGAAAAGTGATTGTGAGGGAGGGAGGGAGGAAGGAAGAAAAAGAAGGAGGGAGGGAGGGAGGAAGGAAGGAAAGAAGAAAAGAAAAGTGGGAGGGAAGGAGGGAGGAAGGAAAAGAAGGAGGGAGGGAGGGAGGAAGGAAGGAAGGAAAGAAAGAAAGAAAGAAAGAAAGAAAGAAAGAAAGAAAGAAAGAAAGAAAGAAAGAAAGATGGGAGGGAGGGAGGAAAATTGGGAGGGAGGGAGGAAGGAAGGAAAAGTGAGTGGGAGGGAGGGAGGGAGGAAGGAAGAAAAAGAAGGAGGGAGGGAGGAAGGAAGGAAAAGAAGGAGGGAGGAAGGAAAGAAAGAAAGATGTGAGGGAGGAAAAGTGGGAGGGAGGAAGGAAGGAAGGAAAAGTGAGTGGGAGGGAGGGAGGGAGGGAGGAAGAAAAAGAAGGAGGGAGGGAGGGAGGGAGGGAGGAAGGAAGGAAAGAAAGAAAAATGGGAGGGAGGAAAAGTGAGTGTGAGGGAGGGAGGGAGGAAGAAAAAGAAGGAGGGAGGGAGGAGGGAAGGAAGGAAGGAAAGAAGGAAAGAAAAGTGGGAGGGAAGGAGGAAGGAAGGAAAAGAAGGAGGGAGGAAGGAAAGAAAGAAAGAAAGATGGGAGGGAAGAAAAGGAGGGAGGGAGGAAGGAAGGAAAAGTGAGTGTGAGGGAGGGAGGGAGGAAGGAAGAAAAAGAAGGAGGAAGGAAGGAAGAAAGGAAGGAAAGAAAAGTGGGAGGGAAGGAGGAAGGAAGGAAAAGAAGGAAGGAGGGAGGGAGGAGAAAAGGAAAAAGAAAAAGAATGGATGGGAGGAAGAGGAGAAAAGGGAGGAGAGGAAAAAGGAAAGGACAGGACGAATGAATCCATCCCACAGGTCCTGAGCATCTAGGAAGGAATAGCAGAAACCCCGGGAAGCAATGAAAGCAATTTCCCCTCTTCTCTTCCTGCTTTCCAAAATAGAGGCAGAGAAAATGCGACCGAATGTTCTCGAAAGGCTATTCTTAGCCAGTCTTCTTCTTCTTCTTCGGCTACATTTCCTTCGTTTAGCAAAGGCACGATGGGGAAGCAACCCCAAGCAAACATTGGCTAAAGAGAGGGGGGGGCAGGAGGGGAGCAAACCCATCTGAGCTGAACAAGGCCGAATTTTTTTTGGGTGGGGGGGATGGGGGGAGACTCTATTTACAAGTCATTTTCCTAACGACTCTGGGATAAAAAAAAGCACAGATTAATTTGGCTCCGAATAGCCCCGCGGGGAGCCCGGCTGGGCGGTAGCATTACCGGAGAAGCTCATAAAAGCCAGGGGGAGAGAGAGCCCCCTCCCCAACCTTAAATGCCCCATTAAGGGCATGGAATTGAATAGCGTGGACTCGTTCAACAAGATGCTTGACTGCCGTCGAGATCGGCCGGCTGCAATTTGGATGCCAAATTAACAGCTAGTTCTCGGCTTACGACCTACAATCAGGCCCAAAACGTCTGTTGCTAAGCAGGACATTTGCAAGACAAAGCAAACCCATAAAATTCTGATTGAGTTCTGCTGCGTGGAGAGATGGGACCCACCGTTTGTCCAGGATTGGGACGGGTTTGACTTCCCGTGGTTAAGGCAGTTAAGGCTGGAAAGAGGGAAGACGTGGGTTCTAGTCTCATCTTTAGCTATGAGAGCTGGCTAGCTGACTTTGGCTCATCCTCCAGGAGACGGTGAGTTCGAATCCTACCTAACAGGGTGATTCTCTCTCTCAGCTCAGCCCACGTCCCAAGGGGGAAAACGAGGAGGAAGGTGTATTGGATATGTTCGCTGCCTTGAGTTATCTGTAAAAGAATAAAGGTGGGAAAGAAAAAAGGAAGGAAGGAAGGAAGGAAGGAAGGAAGGAAGGAAGGAAGGAAGGAAGGAAGGAAGGAGGAGTGGCTTTCACATAATTTTACCACTGGTTCACTGCACACCGAAAATGTGCACGGCTTAGAAAATGTAGCTAAATAGGACGGCATAGCACCGGGGCGGGTAGGCAGGCCCACCCCCACCCACAGTTCGCCACTACCAGTTCGCCCAAACCTGTCCGAACCGGCTGAATACCAACACTGAAAGGAAGGAAGGAAGGAAGAGGAAGGGAGGGAGGGAGGGAGGGTCCCTCCTCAGCAAAACCGCAAAGCCATTGAAATTCAGCAATGGTGGGCAAGCTATTTCCTTCCCCTGTCATTCCGCAGGATTGATTCGCCAACATCTGCTGGAACATATGTCATTCCTCTCAGCATCCCATTCCTTTGCAGAAGAAGGAGCTGGAAGTGGAATGGCTGCCCCACCAGGTTTGTGCAGAGAAAACCAATTCTTGGCTGGAGAAGGTCCCCCTTCTTTCTCTCCTTACCCCCCTCCCCCCCCTTTTTTCAGGAATTAAGAGCTGCCTTTGCAGGGTTGGTGTTCGCAAGGCCACCCGTATGCTCCCAAGGAATCCTCTCTGGGCAGAGAAGGTGCCCCAGACCAGCACCGGAGGACTCAGCCGAGCAGAGTGTTGGCTTTGTTTTGCACAGCTGACGACGGCTGTCAGCTGCGGCAATTAGATGGCATTAACGGGAATGGGCAAAAAAAGTAAATACTCATTACTTTAGACAGTTTATCTCTTGCTTTGAATGGAACAATCAAAGACATAGGACGTCGTTCCTGATTTTTCCACTGCTCCACCGAAAAAGAGAGAGAGAGAGGCAGACAGAGACAGAGAGACAGAGACAGAGACAGAAAGAAACAGAGACAGAGAGAGACAGAGAGAGACAGACACACAGAGAAAGAGAGACGGAGAGAGAGACAGAGAGAGACAAACAGAGACAGAGAGAGACAGAGAGAGACAGAGAGAGACAGAGAGAGAGAGAGAGACGGAGAGAGAGACAGACAGAGACAGACAGAGACAGAGAGACAGAGACAGAAAGAGACAGAGACAGAAAGAGACAGAGACAGAGAGAGACAGAGAGAGACAGACACACAGAGAAAGAGAGACAGAGAGAGAGACAGACAGAGACAGACAGAGACAGAGACAAAGAGAGACAGAGAGAGACAGAGAGAGACAGAGAGACAGAGAGACAGACAGAGAGAAAGAGAGACGGAGAGAGAGACAGAGACAGAGACAGAAAGAGACAGAGACAGAGAGAGACAGAGAGAGACAGACACAGAGAGAAAGAGAGACGGAGAGAGAGACAGAGACAGAGACAGAAAGAGACAGAGACAGAGAGAGACAGAGAGAGACAGACACAGAGAAAGAGAGTGACGGAGAGAGAGAGACAGAGAGAGAGACAGACAGAAACAGAGACAGAGAGACACTGAACTAGGACAATACAAAGGGGAACCCATTGCACTCAACCTTGATCCAGCAGTAACCCCAATCCGATTAAAACCCCTTCCAGGAGCAGGTGTTCCTGATAATAGTGGACAGTTATTCCAAGTGTTTGAAAGTGGTACCAGTCTCATCAATGACAACGACCAGGGTCATCCGAGAGTTGCGCCAGCTGTTCACCACACATGGTCTGCCAGATGTAATCATGTCTGACAATGGAGCACAATTCATGGCAGCAGAGTTTCAGTCGTTCCTCAATGCCAACATGAGTCGGCAGGTAACATCCGCTTCATTCCACCCATGACCAACGGTTAGGCCGAACGAATGGTTAGGACCACAAAGGAGGTGCTCAAGCGGATGATGAATCGGGGACTGGAATCACCGCCTGGCAAATTTCCTCCTGTGGCAACACACAATGCCCCAGTATAGCAACAGGTCACAGCCCAGCGGAGCTGAGGTGGGGCCGCCGGCTCACAACGAAGCTCGAACAACTTCGCCCAGATAGAGTAGCGGTGGAGACGGCTCAGCTAACCCTCATCCCCACCCCAGGAACTTAGATCCGGGTGAATTGGTCTGGGCCAGGAACTATGGGAGTGGGGCACCTTGAGTGTCAGCCAGGGTAACTAAGGTAATGGACCATAATGGGCCATATGAGGTTACTCTGGGGGATGATTATACAATCAGATGCCACATTGATCAGTTACGGCGTCGGCAGGTCAGGCCAGTACCAGTTGAGGATCCCAAGGCTTTAACAGACCCACTAGAGAACTGTTTTCTTCCAAGTTTGCCTACATCACCCATGGCTGCCTCCAGAGAAACGAAAGTATCAAGGGCCATAGAGCTGCCGTCACTCACGGGTGACCAAAACAGCCATCAAGACTGTCCAATTGGAGATGGACTATACTCCACTTAAACAGGACTCTCTTAAACATTATGGCGGTCCACCAGGATCCATGGGCACACAAGCCTATCTTAAAGTGTATGAATACTGAACAGACTGAGGGTAAGAACTATCATAGGGTGGGAGGAGTGTTATGTATTGAATACATATAGTTGTGTTAAGCCCTGCTAAAGTGAAACTAACCTTTAGAGGACCCTAACTGTTAACTTCAACTGTTTTGCAGGGAAACTTGCAAAACTTGGAAAGAGCCTTGGTAGTACAGTGGTCTAAAGCACCCTGTTATTAAGACCAGCTGCCTGCAATTACTGCAGGTTCGAATCTCGCCAGGCTCAAGGTTGACTCAGCCTTCCATCCTTTCTAAGGTAGGTAAATTGAGGACCAAGT
The DNA here is from genome assembly GCF_029215685.1 of Pituophis catenifer annectens. Classification (NCBI taxonomy): domain Eukaryota; kingdom Metazoa; phylum Chordata; class Lepidosauria; order Squamata; family Colubridae; genus Pituophis; species Pituophis catenifer. The sequence continues at coordinate 81,559,582 of NW_027256888.1, forward strand.
TGTGGGCGCAATAAGCTGACTTTGTATAAAATATACAAAAGTATGAAGGCTATTGCTTAACGCATTGTAAGCCTCCCTGAATCTCTGGAGAAGGGCGGCATATAAATCAAATTAAAAAAAAACAAAACAAAACCTTAGAACATACATATTTGGGCGGGCTTTTTCAAGTATTATGATTGGTTGAGGCCTTGTGGGCCCAGAGTATAAATTACAGGAATTTGCTTGTTATTCACCAGTTCCGGTTGAGTCAATAAACGCTCTTGTATCTATGCTGTCTGTTCTTGCCTACCGCAGCCCACAACATAATAAGGATAAGCCGCAACCTTGGATGACAAGAATGTCTGTTGGTTATGGCTGTGATTCCCGGTTTCCCACTGTTCCTTGTCTTCCTCGGAGTGGTCATAACATCATGACGCTGAGCGGCCAAGGTCCTTTAGGCCAGGGGTCTCCAACCTTGAGAACTTTAAGACTTGTGGACTTCAACTCCTAGAATTCCCCAGGCAGCAAAGAACAATTAACCAGTGGAACAGTTTGCCACCAGAAGTTGTGAAAGGAAGAATCTGACTACTACCTGGTTTGGCAAAGGTGGTATCAATGGTTAGAGGGGAAAAACAAAACCAAAAGAGGATCCTAAAAGAGATAAAACAAAAATTCTGTACCAAATAAAATATAACAGCCCATAATTAAAGATTAAAACATAATATCGTATATAAGGCGAGAGGAAGGAATATATATTGAGGAATTTAGGTTATTGATGTCGGATAAAATCAACACTACGTTTAGATGTCATTTATGTTATTAATGTCGTATTTTGTCACATTTGTATGTGTATGTGTTTTTTGTGTGTTTATATATGTAATAAAAATAAAAAAAAATTAAAAAAAAAGAAGTTGTGAATGCTCCAACACTTAAAGTTTTTAAGAAGAGATTGGACAACCATTTTTTTCTGAAATTGGTACAGGGTCTCCTGCTTGAGCAGAGGGATGGACTAGAAGATCCTCCAAGGTCCCTTCTAACTCTGTTATTATGGAGTTGAATCCGGTCCCTGCCCTATATGAGCTTCCCAAGGCGTTTTTGGACCCTGTGGATGGAAAAGAGCAATCAGCAGGTCCTCCTTCCCTAGCACCTCTTTCTTGACAAGGGATTTATCTGGTCTCAGTTGCTATAGCAACTAAACACCACATCATAAATAGTCACACCATGCCTCAATGAGGGATTGGCCCCATTCTGCCGGAGAAAGCGTCAGGCGGGAAAGCTGTTGGAAAGGACCCATCGCTATCTCTCAAAACAAGCTCCTCTTTGCATCTTCTCGGATTCTCAATCTCCGGGACAACCGACTTTTTCCAGAAACAAGTCACCATCCCGGATGAGAGTTTCCACCATGGCTGAGAGTGCAAAACCCATAATCTCTGCCCGAGGCCAATCTAAACAGATCCTCCGTCGTCTGGAATCAATGCCGGGGGAGAGTCACCCTGTTGAGGATCATGGTCGGGAGAGATTTTTGTGAGCATCAACCTTTATGGATGGTTGTCCATGAGGTGATCCGTGTCGGGGAATTTGCACAGCCGGTGTCCAAATGGAGTCAAGAGACGCTGACAAGAACTTGTAGTTTTAAACAAATAAATGTATTTCATAACTACAGCGTTTCCCCAAAAATAAGACCCAACTGGAAAATAAACCCTAACGTGTCTTTTGGAGCAAAAATTAATATAAGACCCGGTCTTATTTTCAGGGAAACACAGTATATACACAGCAAACTGTCAGGCGAAAGCCTCGTGAGGTAATTCAACACAGTGGGAACATCATGAGGTAAATCACAGAGAGCATACACAGCAAAAAAAGGCGGGAAACAAGGAAACTCTCCCTTTACACTCAGCAGCCAATCACAGCTCAGATTCCCTCACGCAGTGGCCAGCTCTCTTCAACCGAGGAACTGTAACCAGGTGTTCTTACTCATTCTCCAATCCTTCAATGCTCCAGCTAATTAAATTTTAAGTATCTTAACAGATCAGCTTAGACCACGTGGATGATCTGTTTGGTTCTAGGGATAAAGATCTTGAGAGATCAAAGATGCTCACAGACTGTCCCAAACATTCTTATTTTGCATTGTTGGGAGAAAGGCAGCATTCATTTCTACTCCTCCATCTCTACTCCACCAGCATCCTTCTCCATTCCTTGGGAGGCAAAATGTTGCTTTAATGCTACTCTCTACATGAGCAAGGACAAAGCTGATGAAAAGGATGGTTGGGGAAACAAATGAATGAATTATCCCACCATCTCTTCTCAATCCATCGCAGGTGGAAATCTTGAAAAGCTAATTTGCTGGGCAAGAGGGCAGAATGATGTTGACCTCAGCTGGTTCTCAGAAGCTAAGAGTTGGTTTGTTTAGGACTTGGATGGGAGACCACCATGAAATGACAAGGATCAGACATTATTTATTTATTTATTTATTTATTATATTTCTATACCGCCTTTCTCCCCGTAGGACTCAAGGCGGTGTACAGTCAAGAAAAATATAGACACATAAAACATCATAACATTGCTAATTAAAATTGTTACTTAGTTGGTCAATTAAATAAAACCCAGAATTAGATAACATTTAAAAAATCATTTGCATGTTTGTATGTTTAGCCCTGCCTGTTGGAACATCAGGGTCTTGAGGGCACGGCGGAAAGCATGGAGATCAGGGATATTCCGTATCTCCGGGGGCAGTTCATTCCAAAGGGTTGGAGCCCTCACAGAGAAGGCCCTCCCCCTGGGAGTCGCCAGTCGACATAATTTGACTGACGGTACCCTGAGTAGTCCCTCCCTGTGAGAACGAACTGGTCGATGGGGGGCTATTTGGTGGCAAAAGAACGGTCTTGTAGGTACCCAGGTCCTAAGCCATGGAGCGCTTTAAAGGTGATAACTAACACCTTGAATCGCACCCGGAAGACCACCGGGAGCCAGTGCAGCTCGCGTAGGGAGAGGTGTTACATGGGCGTAACAAGCTGCGCCCATAATCACCCGCGTGGCTACGTTCTGGACCAGTTGGAGCCTCCGGATGCTTTTCAAGGGGAGCCCCATGTAGAGAGCATTACAGTAGTCCATACGGGAGGTAACTAGGGCATGAGTGACCGTTGCGCAAGGCATCCTGATCCAGAAAGGGACGCAACTGGTGGATCAGGCGAACCTGATAAAAAGGCACCCCTGGCCACGGGTGACATCAGACATAAAGGCAAGGGAAGGGAAGGGAAGGCAAAGGAAAACAGTAACAGCACAATAAATCAGCAACATCACTAGCACTGAAGATGTTTCTAGTTGGGTCATGAAATGTCTTCAAGAACACAATCAAGGATCCCACAGTCCTTCTCTTCCTCCTCCCTCCCTCCCTCCCTCCTCCTCCTCCCTCCTCCCTTCTAGCACTGATGATGTTACCTAGCTGGGTAATGAAACATCTGCAAGAAAAACCATCAATCTCACACTTCCTCCTCCTCCTTTTCTTCCCTCCTCCCTTCTAGCACTGATGATGTTACCTAGTTGGGTAATGAAATGTCTGCAAGAAAACTACCAAACTCAGAGAGCACCAAGGACCCCACAGTCTTCCTCCTCCTCCTCCTCCCTGTTCCTACCTCCTCCCTTCCAGCACTGATGATGTTACCTAGTTGGGTAATGAAACGCCTGCAAGAAAACCACCAAACTCAGGGGGCACCAAAGACCCCACCGTTCAACCCCAAAGATTATCTTCTCTTGGTATTGGTCTAAATCAGCGGTGTCGAACTCAAGCCCTGTGATGTGGTCGGATCCAGCCCGCAGGGCCGTCCCGTTCTACCCAATGCAAAGAGGAAAGATCGGGCCAGCGTGGCTTCGGCCCGGTCTACCCAGTTCGAAGAGGAAACATGCCGGCAGTTTTGGGGAGTAACATCCAGCTGGCCACACCCACCCCAGCCCCCCTGAGGTCAACTACAGCCCTGATGCGACCCTCCATGAAGTTGCGTTTGAGACCCCCGTGTCTAAATCAACAAGCATGCCATCCACTTCCTTTCTGACACTCATACTTTTCACAGGGATCCACCGAAGAGCCACATTCTGCTTCCTCTCCTTCCCTCCATCCCTTTTCCCGGAACAAAACCGCATCGGTGCTTCCTAAATTTGGCTCATTTCTACCTCTTGGGTACCTTTTAGTTAGAAATCTGCCTGGCAGCTTCCCAGAACCACTTAGCAAATTAACCCCGCTGTCGTTCTGCGTTCAGCCTTGCAACCCAACAAATTAATGGTAAAATTAGATTGCGCTGTTTATTGTTTCATATCTCTCTTCATTTCCTTGTTATCATCCGTCCCCATTCAAAAACTGTGGGCTCCTCGCCGCTCGGCGCATAAACAGCCTTTGAAAAGACAAAAAGCGAAAAAAAAACGAACAATTAAAACACCCTCAGTAACCCTGTTTGCCTGCAAAGGCTTTCGAAAGTGATGCGGCCCATAATTAATTCTAAAAACAGCCTCCTCAGGCCTCTTCCCGTGGTTTGACTTTTAATATAGGTAGTCCTCGATTTACGCCCGTCATTGAGCCCCTACGTAAGGTCGCCATGGTCGTAAAAACGGGTCGCCACATGACGGCCCACGATTTTGCAGCCTCTTTTCTAGTCGTTGTTAAGCAAATCGATCGTTTGCTATGTTTCCAGCAAAAACGTGAATCGTGATTACGTGGCCACCAGGTGCTGTGAAGGGCTATAAATGCCAGCCATTTGCCGAGTGCCCAAAATGTGGTCATGTGACCACAGGGGGGGCACATCTCAGAACTTTAAATTTGGATCAGAAATCCCATTTTGGGGATCTGTCCATAACTTTGAATGGTCACTAAGTGGCTAGTCGTAAGTCGAGGAGTAGCTAAATCCTTACGGTGGCCATGCTGGCTGGGGAATTCTGGGAATTCAGAGGCTGCCCCAGTTCCTAAAGACTTTGGTCAGTTTTTGTCTGTTATTTTTCCTTCCCTTTTTCCTCTTTTCAATTCTCACCAGGCTCAAAGTCGACTCAGCCTTCCATCCTTTCTAAGGTGGGGTAAAATGACGACCCAGTTTGTGGGGGCAATAAGCTGACTTTGTATAAAATATACAAAAGGATGAAGGCTATTGCTTAACGCGTTGTAAGCCGCCCTGAGTCTCCGGAGAAGGGCGGCATATAAATCAAATTAAAAAAAAAAAAAAAATGTCTTTCTTATTCGTTCTTCTTAGTTTTCATCTTGCTACTTTAAATGTAATAAAATTACTATGAAAAAATGTGAAATAAAACACCTGGAAGAATCTGGAGCTAAATTGGAAAGGTGGCATCTCCATGGTAGGGTTCAGGGCTGCAATACTCCTAAAGACCCTTAGAGGGCCACAAAGTGGTGGGAAAACCCCAGACTGCCACCTGGTGGTCAATGCAGGTTTTGCAGCTCTTATACAGTAGTCCCTACTTTAAAGGTAAAGAGAATGGAATGGAGACAACTTCTAAAGAAGTGGGTGTGTTGCCACCTCTAGGAGAAGATCTTCCTTTGGGCGAATTTATTTATTTATTTATTTATTTGTTTAAATTTCTATACCGCCCTTCTCCAAATAGGACTCAGGGCGGTGCACAGCCTAAGTAAAAACAAAGCATACAAAATTTAAAAAACAGTATTAAAATAATTAAATATTCTGGCCGTAAATTAAAACAACCCAATTTAAAATCAATTTAAATTTAGCTCAAGCCAGCCTATGAGAAAGGATTCCTTGAGAGTGGATCTTGTCCAATATAAGAGGTCACGATGGGGGTTTTATGTTATCCTTTTCATTGTCTGCTTTATTGGATTAATTTTGTATCATCAAGTTCACGTCAATTTTGGTGACTACATAAATAGATCTTCTTCAGAAAGATTTGTCCCCAGTTAACTCTTCCAAGGGTGCCCCCCATCCATCCCCCCTTTCTGGGGTGGTCATCCTCTCCTTTTCTTTTCTTCCACTCCTTCTAGCTTTAGAAGTCTTTTCTCGGGAGCAGGTCTTTGCATGATGCATCCAAAAACGGATGCTTTGAAACCTGCTGTTTTGTGCAATTCAAGATGTAGTGCGTACTGCTCTCCTGTTTTCCTCATAACAACCCTGTAAGGTGGGTTGAAAAGGAGAGGATCTGGGCCAAAGTCACCAAACGGGTTTCTGTGTGCCTAAGGTGGGACTAGAACTCACCGTCTCCTGGTGATTGGCCCAAAGTCACCCAGCTGACTTTCATACCAAAGGTGGGACTAGAATTCACTGTCTCCTGGTGATTGGCCCAAAGTCATCCAGACAGCTTTTATGCCTAAGGCAGGATTAGAACTCACTGTCTCCTGGTGATTGGCCCAAAGTCACCTGCCTAAGGCAGGACAAAGTCACCCAGACAATTTTTATGCCTAAAGCAGGACTAGAACTCACCATCTCCTGGTGATTGGCCCAAAGTCATCCAGCTGGCTTTCATGCCTAAGGCAGGACTAGAATTCACCGTCTCCTGGTGATTGGCCCAAAGTCACCCAGACAGCTTTTATGCCTAAGGCAGGACTAGAACTCACCCGTCTCCTGGTGATTGGCCCAAAGTCATCCAGCTGGCTTTCATACCAAAAGTTGGACTAGAATTCACTGTCTCCTGGTGATTGGCCCAAAGTCACCCAGGACAGTTTTTATGCCTAAGGCAGGGACTAGAACTCACCATCTCCTGGTGATTGGCCCAAAGTCACCCAGTTGGCTTTCATGCCTAAGGCAGGACTAGAACTCACCATCTCCTGGTGACTGGCCCAAAGTCATCCAGCTGGCTTTCATGCCTAAGGCAGGACTAGAACTCACCGTCTCCTGGTGATTGGCCCAAAGTCATCCAGCTGGCTTTCATACCAAATGTTGGACTAGAATTTCACCGTCTCCAGGTGATTAGGCCCAAGTCACCCAGACAATTTTTATGCCTAAAGCAGGACTAGAACTCATCATCTCCTGGTTTCTAATCCAGCCTCTTGGTCACCCACTACGCCCAAACGGGCCCTTCACTATTTGCTCTGAAGATATCCCTCCTTCTCCGTCCTCCTGAGAACGACTCTACCCCCTGCTCTTTGGCCGTCCCCGCTGCTTCTCATCCTGCAGCTCGTCTCCCACCCTCCCGTGCCCCTCCGTGTCAGGAGAAGGGCCCTTGCATGTATAAATAGAACGCAAAGCCGAAAGCATCCCATCCCGAAGAGAGAGAGAGAGGAGGAAAAAAAAAATTAAATCATTAAGACAGCGGTCTAAAAGCTTTTCCCAGACCAACCCATCACTCACCGAAAGCCAGCGTAAACAATTCCGAAGAAAACAATTAAAAAAACAACAACACACACACAGCCATTGCACTCTGCACCATTAAACAATCAAGGACTCAGCCCAACCTCTCCGCTAAGAGCTGCGGGAAATAAATGGCTTTACTCAGATTGTTTAAAAGCCTGACTCGGGGCGTGGGGGAGGAGGGGGGGTGTCAGAGGGGACTTCTCCCGTGGGACAGTTCCACCAATAAGTTGAGAGTCAATAAATATTGCGGTGGGCCGCATATTAACCAGGGATCGGGGGAATTTTCAACATCCTGTAAGGTCCCAAAATGCACTTGAGTCGCCAGAATGCCAAAGAGAGAGAGAGAGAGGAGAGAGACTCAGTTACAGTAACAGAATTGGAAGGGACCTTGGAGGTCATTTTAGTCCAACCCCCTGCTCAGGCAGGAGACCTGTACTAGGGATTCAAACCGCCGAACTGCCGACCTTTCTGATCAACAAGCTCAGTGTCTTAGCCGCTCAAGATGAGGCTTGCAAAAAAAGAAGCAGATTTTATTTATGGCCCAAAACAAAATACTGGGTAAAACCGTTCCAAATACACACAAAAGAGACATGCATGGAAAGGCCACCTTGGGGAAGGTATGGCGTCTTTTTTATACCTTCAGAGCATTAGCTTAATACCTAATTCTGGCCCCCT
>NW_027256888.1:81567630-81572630 GCF_029215685.1 Pituophis catenifer annectens
CAAGAGATGGAAAGGCAGATCCATTCTCCGAGGGCTGCCCCGGAGCGTCAACTCCGCCAATGAATTGGAAACGAAGGGGAGGCAAGAAAAAGGATGAATAATTCAAAAAGGACACCTGGAGTCCTCCGTGGCTGGATCAATTAGTGCCACTGGATTAACTCTGATGTTTAGGGGGGGGGCGGGGAAGGAATTGAGGCTTGGGAAGAGAAGCTGAAGGAAGCTAAGAACTGAGAAGAAGCACAACACACAAGGAATGAAGGAAAAACAAGAAATGGAAGAATAGAATTAATTAGAATTAGAATTAGAAATAATAGAAATAGAAATAGGAATGGAAGAGAAGAGAAGAGAAGAGAAGAGAAAATATGGAATGGAATGGAATGGAATGGAATGGAATGGAATGGAATGGAATAGAATAGAATAGAATAGAATAGAATAGAATAGAATAGAATAGAATAAATAAATATGGAATGGAATGGAAAATATGGAATAGAATAGAATAGAATAGAATAGAAGATAGAATAGAATAGAATAGAATAGAAAATATAGAATGGAATGGAATGGAAAATATGGAATAGAATAGAATAGAATAGAATAGAATAGAATAGAATAGAATAGAATAATGAAGGATAGAATAGAATAGAATAGAATAGAATAGAATAGAATAGAAATAGAATAGAATAGGAATAGAACAGAAAATATGGAATAGAATAGAATAGAATAGAATAGAATAGAATAGAATAGAATAGAATAGAATAGAATAGAATAGAATAGAAAATATGGAATGGAATGGAATGGAAAATATGGAATAGAATAGAATAGAATAGAATAGAATAGAATAGAATAGAATAGAATAGATAGAATAGAATAGAATAGAATAGAAAATATAGAATGGAATGGAATGGAAAATATGGAATAGAATAGAATAGAATAGATAGAATAGAATAGAATAGAATAGAATAGAATAGAATAGAATAGAATAGAAAATATAGAATGGAATGTATGGAAAAGGAATAGAATAGAATAGAATAGAATAGAATAGAATAGAATAGAATAGAATAAATAAATATGGAATGGAATGGAAAAATATGGAATAGAAGATAGAATAGAAAGAATAGATATAGAATAGAATAGAATAGAATAGAATAGAAAATATAGAATGGAAGGAATGGAAAATATGGAAATAGAATAGAATAGAAGAATAGAATAGAATAGAATAGAAATAGAAATAGAATAGAATAGAATAGAATGAGAATAGAATAGAATAGAATAGAATAGAATAGAATAGAATAGAATAGAATAGAATAGAATAGAATAGAATAGACATAGAAGAAATAGAATAGAATAGAATAGAATAGAATAGAATAGAATAGAAGAATAGAATAGAATAGAAAATCATGGAATGGAATGGAATGGAAAATATGGAATAGAATAGAATAGAATAGAATAGAATAGAATAGAATAGAATAGAATAGAAAATATAGAATGGAATGGAATATGGAATAGAATAGAATAGAATAGAATAGAATAGAATAGAATAGAATAGAGAATAGAATAGAATAGAATAGAATAGAAAAATATGGAATGGAATGGAATGGAAAATAGGAAGATAGAATAGAATAGAATAGAATAGAATAGATAGAATAGAATAGAATAGAATAGAATAGAAATAGAAATATAGAATGGAATGGAATGGAAAATATGGAATAGAATAGAATAGAATAGAATAGATAGATAGTAGAATAGATAGAATAGAAGTAGAATAGATAGATAATAGAATAGAATCGATCGAGAGAAGAGAAGAGAAGAGAAGAGAAGAGAGAAGAGAAGAGAAGAGAAGAGAGAGAGAAGAGAAGAGAAGAGAAGAGAAGAGAATAACTGAGCTGGAAGGGACCTTGGAGGTCTTCTAGTCCAACCCCCTGCCTAGGCAGGAAACCCTACACCACTTCAGACAAATGGGTATCCAACCTCTTCTTAAAAAACTTCCAGTGTTGGAGCATTCCCCAACTTCTGGATTCAAGTCATTTCACCGATTTGGGGTTGGGGTTTTTAAAAAAGAACCCTGCTGACTGGGTGGTATAAAGGGGTGGGGTGGGGGTGTCACGTGACCCAAAGAATTCCCTGTCGCTGAGCTTGGTGTCGGTCTCCCCGCTTTTTGTTCTGCTTTGGTTTGCGACGGTCCCATGTGGATGTTGCTTCTCTTCTCCTGGCCTTCGGGCCTTTGATCCAAGGACTTCTACTGAACGCTGCATTGGACGCAGGAGGTTCTATTTCATCTCGAACCCGCAACCTCATGGCTATGGCTTCCGATCATGGTCCGCAACCATGCGGGTATCCCTTTAGATCACTCAACCTTGGTAGCTTGAAGATGGGGGGACTTCAACTCCCAGAATCCCCCCAGCCAGCAAGTTTCCAAGGTTGAGAAACACTGTGTTAATCTCTGCTCTTGTGGGTATTTTATTTCTGGCCAGGAAGTGCAGTGTTCTTTTAGCTTTTGGATTGTCTCTTTTGAATGGTGTGTAAATGTGGTCCATCTCTATGTGCCCATTGATGGCCTTTTGCCTGAGTGCCGCTGGCTGGGGGATTCTGGGAGTTGAAGTCCACCCATCTTCAAGCTTCCAAGGTTGAGAAACACTGTGTTAATCTCTGCTCTTGTGGGTATTTTATTTCTGGCCAGGAAGTGCAGTGATCTTTTAGCTTTTGGATTGTCTCATTTGAATGGTGTGTAAATGTGGTCCATCTCTATGTGCCCGTTGATGGCCGTTTTGTCTGAGTGCCGCTGGCCTGAGGGATTCTGGGAGTTGAAGTCCACCCATCTTCAAGCTTCCAAGGTTGAGAAACACTGCTTTAGATGGCATCAAAGAGAGTTTCCTACGTCACAGGTGGTTTCCTGCCTTTGGAAGACCTGAAGGACCAGGTTCAAGGACTATCTGTGTGATTGCTAAGCGTCAAAACCTTGTTGCCTGCTCCTCCTCCCAAATCCCACTCTCTGCTAGCATTGATGTTGTTATCAATTTGGGTCATGAATGTCTCCAGACAAATGGCAACCAAACTCAGAGAGCGCCAAAGACGCTACAGTCTTTCTTCTCCTCCTTTTTCTCTTCCTCTTCCTCCTCCTCTAACTCCCTCTAGCACTGATGAAGTTACCTAGCTGGCTAAAGAAAACGTCTGCAAGAAAACCACCAAGCTCACAGTCTTCCCCCTCCTCTTTTTTCTTCCCTCCTCCCTTCTAGCACTGATGATGTTACCTAGTTGGGTCATGAAATGTCTGCAAGAAAGCCACCAAACTCAGAGAGCGCCAAAGACCACACATTCTTCTCTTCCTCTTCCTCTTCCTCTTCCTCTTCCTCTTCCTCTTCCTCTTCCTCTCCCCCCTCCCCCTCCTCCTCCTCCTCCGCCTCTTCCTCTACTCCCTCTAGCACTGATGATGTTACCTAGCTGGGTAAAGAAATGTCTGCAAGAAAACAAACAAGCTCAGAGAGCTCCAAGGATCCCACAGTCCTCCTCTTCCTCCTGTCCTCAAACCCCCATTCCCCTACTGGCACTGATGATGTTACCTAGTTGGGCCATGAAACGTCTCCAAACAAATAACCACCAAACCCAGAGAGCACCAAAGACCTCAAAGTTTTCCTCCTCCTCCTCCTCCTCCTCCTCCCTCCTCCTCCTCCTCCTCCTCCTCCTCCCTCCTCCTTCTCCTCCTCCTCCTCGATCAGCAATTGCTCGAATTCTGCAGCCCTGCCGGTGGCCCTCCTCTTCCGCTGTGTTTGCAAAGAGCAAAGACGAAGGGAATGTTTTGTTTTCCAGCTCACTGCACTCCCCTATTTTAGCTGGATACGAATCTGAAGTCGCTATAAAGCCAGAATAAAGTGGGGCATCATCTCCCGCCTCCCCCCCCCAGTAAGTCTACATTGCATGATTTTCCAAGGCCCCTTTATCAAATTTCCATCTTTCCGCTCCACCCTAGGGAAGAAACGATGCCAATAACACAAACACGAAGCAACGGGACCCCGGGAAGAATGGCTCTCCCGGGAGGGCATAAATGCTGAATCTCACAATTTAGTGTACAAATATAACTTTTTAGGTCCAAGGGACAGATGCATCCTTCGTGTCACATGGCTAGAATTGGGGGGCAGCAGAAGCCAAGTTACACCGATGGGCATTTTGCAGGGATAATATAGTCCAACAATCAAAAACACAACTCTGGTTGTAGATCCGCGACGAGAACAAACTTGCCAGGATCTGATTACAGATTAACAGATTTAGAAGGGACCTTGGAGGTCATGTAGTCCAACCCCCCACCCAAGCAGAAGACCTCCTTCCAGTGGTGGGATTCAGCCGGTTCGCACCACTTCGGGAGAACCGGTTGTTAACTTTCTGAGCAGTTTGGTGAACTGGCTGTTGGAAGAAATCATTAGAGCAGAGAACCGGTTGTTAAATTACTTGAATCCAACCACTGCCTCCTTCCTCCTGTAACTTCCTTCCTCTCATAAAGGGCAGTCCTTCCCTTACAACAGGGATGTTCCTGATGGTTGTAAGTGCAAGGACTGGTTGCAAGTCACTTTTGGAATGGTCGTTAAACAAATCGTGGTAAGTCAAGAACTACCTGTACAGTGTTTTGTCAGTCCTTGGCAACTTAAGACGAGCGGAACTCCGACTCCCAGAATTCCTCACATTCCAGCATTCACTTAACGGCCATATGATTCGCTTAGCAACTGCAGTGATGTGCTTAACAACCAAAAAAAGGTCATAAAGAGAGGCATAACTCACTTAATGACCACTTTGCCTAATTCTGGTCATAACTATAGTCCTACATCAAGGACTGTCTGTCTTAGAGGTAAGAGGTAATTCAGGAACTGGCCTGTTTTTCCTGCTGGAGGATCCACAACTATAGTTGTGTTTTTGATTGTGTTGGCTGGCTGGGGGATTCTGGGAATTGAAGTCCACACATCTTAAAGGACGAAGAACTCAGCTGTTAAAACACAGGAAGATGAGAAAGAAGGCAG
>NW_027256888.1:81577630-81612630 GCF_029215685.1 Pituophis catenifer annectens
TTTCTTCTCTTCTCTTCTCCTTTCTTCTCTTCTCTTCTCTTCTCCTCTTCTCTCCACTCCTCTCTTCTCCTCTCTTCTCTCCACTCCTCTCCTCTCTTCTCCTCTCTTCTCCTCTCTTCTCTTCTCCTCTCCTCTCCTCTCTTATCTCTTCTCTTCTCTTCTCCTCTCCTCTCCTCTCTTCTTCTCTCCTCTCTTCTCTTCTCTTCTCTTCTCTTCTCTCCACTCCTCTCTTCTCTTCTTCTCTTCTCCCCTTCCTTCCTCTCTGCCCTTCCTCAATGCCCTTCCTTCCTTCCCTCCCTCACCCTCCCTCTCTCCTTTTTTTCCTTGCCCTATCCTCCTTCCTTCCTTCTTCCCTGCCTCCTTCCCCATCTCTCCCTTCCTCCCTTCCCTCCTCCACCTCCTCCCTCCCTCCTCCCTCCCTTCTTTTCTTCTCTCCCTCCCTCCCCTCCCCTCCCCTCCTCTTCCCTTCCAACAGCCAGTGGTCCCTCTACTTCACATCTCATGGGGAAGAGACTATTTTTCTAGGTAGAATAGAGTAGAGTAGAGCCGGAAGGGACCTGGGATGTCTTCTAGTGGAAATGGTAATTTCAGACAAGTGACTGTCTAGTTTCTTCTTAAAGACCTCGAGTGATGGAGCACCCACGATTCGATCAATGAAAACTCAATCTGGGCTTTCTGAGAGCATTTTTGTGCATGTGCATTTAAGAGGGAACCAGCTCTGGACTGGCCAGTCCTGGAATGGTGAGGGAGGGTGAGTTTTGCATTGCAAAGCCGGTGAAACAGCCCGAGTGATTTCTCTCAGTAAGATTCTCAGATTCTTTATCCAAATCTCTTCATGGAGACCAGCCCGGAGATCTGCCAGGTATAAATTAGAGAGCCAATTTTTTTATTTTAAAAAAAAATCTCCTATCGTCCAAAACCGAGCAACTATGGGGGAACATTGCTATCCAAAGTAAATACTGGGGCATGTTTTTACCATGCTTAAGTGCGAACGAGGAATGGCACAAATATAGATTTAAAAAAAAAAAAAATCTATGGAGAATATTTTGCAAGACCGGAAAGTTCCGAGAACATCTAACATGAATATCTGTTGACAGAGATGTCAAATTTTTGGCTAGGTTTCTTGCCCTATTGGACTTTAATATTTGTTATATGGAGGTATTTTGGATTCAGAAAATCACAGGGAATGGAGGAGTTGCAAATCCCTAAATCCCAGCCTTTTTATTATTTATTAGTCATATTTCTATGCCGCCCACTCTCCGAGGACTCTGGGCGGCTTACACCAAAGACAGTATACTAAATAGGATATTGCCCCCCAACAATCTGGGTCCTCATTTTACCCACCTCGGAAGGATGGAAGGCTGAGTCAACCTTGAGCCGGTGAGATTTGATCCGCTGATCTGCTGAACTAGCAGTCAGTTGAAATAGCTGCAGTACTGCACTCTAACCACTGCGCCACCTGGGCTCATAATAGGCACATAGGCTCATTTCTCGATTCACTGAAATCCTTGTGGGCTTCACACAACTACACAGTGGACTTTTCTAGACACCAAACATGGTAAACGGTAACGGTTGACTGTTTTCTTGCAGTTTGGGTCCATAGACCTCCAGGAAAAAGAAGATTAACGAAGAGCAGATAGTCCTCAGTTTACGGCCAAAATTTATGTTGCTAAGTGAGACATTTGTTCACTGAGTTTTGCCCCATTTTACGACCTGGATGTTAAGGGAATTACCACAATAATTTATTTATTTATTTATTTATTTATTTATTTATTTATTTATTTATTTATTTATTTATTTATTTATTTATTTATTAGTTCAATTTATACGCCGCCCTTCTCCGGAGACTCAGGGCAGCTTACAATGCGTTAAGCAATAGCCTTCATACTTTTGTATGTACCTGCTTAGTAGGGCTTTCGCCCCCCCCCCCCAAGCGGTGTTCTTTTTTATACAAAGTCAGCTTATTGCCCCCACAATTCGGGTCCTCATTTTACCTACCTCGAAAGGATGGAAGGCTGAGTCAACCTTGAGCCTGGTGAGATTTGAACTTGCAGTAATTGCAGGCAGCTGGTGCTACTAAATAGCACTTTAGTCTGCTGCGCCACCAAGGCTCTTATTTATTTAATAATAAATAATAATAAATCTTAATTTATTTCCTTCCTCATCTAAGAACATAAAAGAACACTATTTATGTCTGGTTTAGCATAAATGTTCTGTTCCAGATCTTCAAGTCCTACATTCAGTCAACAAGAATGAAACTTCTGACAGCAAATGCCTTCCCACATTCAAATCTAGGATTTTTTTTTTTTCTACTTGAATAATGCTTCCATCTGCATCTTGAGCAATGCTGCGACTCCAGAAGGATTCTCAGATTGCAGATCTTCAACCTTCAAGAGCCTATGAATGCATTCCTACCCGTAGTTAATCTAGAAAGCGTGCAGAGAAGAGTGAACAAGATGATTAGGGGACTCAAAGATAAAACATACGGTTGCAGGAATGGGGTATGTCTAGTCTAAAGAAGAGAATAACAGAATAATGGAAGGGACCTTGGAGGCCTTCTAGTCTGACCCTCTGCTCAAGCAGGGGACCCTATAATATTTCAGACAAATGGCTGTCCAATCTCTTCTTCAAAACCTCCAGTGATGGAGCACCCACAACTTCTGGTGGCAAGTCGTTCCACTGGTTAATTGTTCTCACTGTCAGGAAATTTCTCCTTACTTGTAGGCTGCTTCTCTCTTTAGTTAATTTTCACCCATTGTTTCTTGTCCTGCCTTCAGGTCCTTTGGAGAATAGCTTGATCCTTTTGTGGCAGCCCCTCAAATATTGGGATATGCTATCATGTCTCCCCTAGTCCTTTTTTTCATTAATGAGCCTGGATAGCTCTGCGGACAAGGCACTGTAATTTAACACCAGCTGTCTGCAATTAAAGTAAGTTCGAATCTCGCCAGGCTCAACTTCCATCCTTTCTAAGGTAGGTAAATTGAGGACCCAGTTTGTGGGGGCAATAAGATGACTTTGTATAAAATATACAAAAGGATGAAGGCTATTGCTTAACGCATTGTAAACCGCCCTGAGTCTCCGGAGAAGGGCGGCATATAAATCAATTTTTTTTTTAAAAAAGAGCTTTGGCACAGCAGACTAAAGTGCTGTTAAGTAACACCAGCTGCCTGCAATTCCTTCCGTAAGGCAGGTGCCCCCACAGAGAAGGCTCTCCCCCTGGGGGCCGCCAGTAGAAGTAGTAGTACCGTTTCCCTGAAAATACATCCTACTCTGAAAGTAAGTCCTAGTTTGATTTTTACATGTGCGCCTAATATAAGCCCTACTCCCCAAATAAGCCTCAATTAAGATCCCACCCACTTCAGGGTGCACAGGTAAAAATTACAGTTGCAGCCAGGCCTCGCACACCTCCGCACAACACACACACACAAAATCTGCTTCCCGCAGCTCCCCGCTTTAACCCTCCCAACAGCTGGCATCTTCCGCCTCTCTCTCTCTCTCTCTCTCCAGTGGGGCAGGGGGTGTGTATGCGTGGTTGAAATCCAAAAAGCCAAAATTTGGTTTTTCTCATTTTGTTGCACTTAAGCGCTCTTGGGGAAAGGTGGCCAGGAGAAACCAGGGAGAAAAAATGCTATTTGTGTGGGTAATTGCAGTGATTTTCTCCACTCGACAGTGTGCCCAACTTCCCTCCTTAATATAAACATGCTTTTAAAGGCAGCTCTTGCGAAGATGGGACTCTGTTGAGAGATGGGAGTTTGTTTGTTTATTTATTTATTTATTTATTTATTTATTTATTTATTTATTTATTTACTTACTTATCAAATTTCTATACCGCCCTACTCCCGGGGGACTCAGGGCGGTGAACAGCCAAGATAAAATACAGATAATACAAACATTAAAAGTCCATTAAAATTATTAAATATTTTGGCCGAAAACAAATTTAAAACACCCAATTTGTAAAACAGATTAAACGATTTAAAAATTTAAAAGGGGAGAAGATTTAGGCCAGGCCAGCCTGCTGAAATAAAAATGTTTTGAGAGCGCGGCGGAAGGTGCGCAGATCCGGGATCCTCCGTATCTCCGGGGGGAGCTCGTTCCAGATAGCGGGTGCCCCCACAGAGAAGGCTCTCCCCCTGGGGGCTGCCAGTCGACACTGTTTGGCCGACGGCACCCTGAGAAGCCCCTCTCTATGGGAGCGTACTGGTCAGTGAGAGGCTATTGGTAGCAGAAAGCGGTCTCGTAAATAACCCGGTCCGATGTCCGATTGGAAGTTGTCGTGCACCTCCCAATCTGCTTGGTGGCTGCATTGCGGTACTAGAGGGATTGCAACATCCCAGTTGTGTTCTACGGGTTTGTGTTGTTGCCTTTTCATTGCCACGGCTGCGGTGAGTTGTCCAGCTCGATCCACACCTGCTACATTAGGGGTGGAAACCTGGATTGATGCCAATTGGCACCTTGGATTGAGGAGAAACAGCGCCGGGCAGGGGAAAAGGGTCGAGCCAACTCTCCCGGCACCTGTTTCGTCACAAAAATGAACACTTCGCTACTCGTAATCCCTATTATTTTGCTGACACGTCCCACAATGGGTAGGATTACGCGGGAACAATCCAAACGGGGCCAACAGATGGGAAGTTATCCAGGGATGGTGTCTCTGGCGCGAGTGAGATTGAACTGAAGGCGCGCAAATCGAAAATAGAAATAAGTAACAATTATGCAGCTGGCATCGTACAAGAAGGACTTTCTCTTCAGGAATGTGGGCATCGCCTCTGAGAACATAGAATAAATGGGTTGGAAGGAAAAGACCTTGGAGGGAAACCCTATAGCAGTGATGGCTAACCATTTTGCCGTTGCGTGCCAAAAGCGGGGGGAGAGCAGGGTGTCATGTGTGCGCATGACCAGACCCATAATTCAATGTGCCCCGCCCCCACGCGCATGCACACGACGCCCCCAGCTCCCCCCACTTTTGGCACCCGATGGCGTGGTGGGCCAGGTAGGCCCGTTTTTTCGCCCTCCCCAGGCTCCAGAGGCTTTCTTGGCGCCTGGGGAGGGCGAAAATAGCCTCCCCTACTCCCCCGGAGGCTGGAAACGGCCCGTTTCTGGTGGGACCGGAAGGCCCAAAAATCAGCTGGCTGGTGCTTGCATGCGTACTGGAGCTGAGCTAAGGCAACGCTCGTGTGCCCACAGATATTTATTTATTTATTAGTTCAATTTATATGCCGCCCTTCTCCGGAGACTCAGGGCGGCTTACAATGCGTTAAGGAACATGCCATAGGTTCGCCACCACGGCTCTATAGCGTTCCAGAATTTATCGGGCCTTTATAGGATGGATATACATAATAACAAATACATAATTGGAAGGGACCTTGGAGGTCTTCTAGTCCAACCCACTGCCCAGGCAGGAGACTCTATACCCGTGATGGCGAACCTATGGTACATGTGCCACAAGTGGGACGCGGAACCATCTCAGTGGGCACGCAAGCTGTTGTCCTAGGCCAGCTCCATCACGCATGTGCACACACCGGCCAGCTGATTTTTGGCTAGCCCTGCTCACGCCCCCCCATCCCCTCCCAGGAGCCTCTACACGGCCTGTTTTGGATGCCAGGTAAGTACAGGGCTCACATAGAGGCTCTGGGAGAGCAAAAAATGGACCTTCTGGAAGTCTGAAAATGCACCATTTCCGGCCTCCGGAAGGCCTCCGGAGGGCAGGGGGAGGCTGTTTTTGCCCTCCTGGAGGCTCCCGGAAAGCATCCCGGAGCTTGGGGAGGGCAAAAAAAACAGGTTTACCGGCCGTTTCCAGCCTCCAGAGGTTTAAAGTAGGCCTGCTAGGCCCAAAATAGGGTGCGGGAGGTGGGGCGTGCACATGTGTTAGGGGTGGGATAGCACAGGGGGTTACAGGGGAGCAGGGCAGCGAGGGGAGATTGTGTGCGCATGCACAGGGGGCGGAGTGCGCAGGGGGCATTGCATTATGGGTGTGGGCACATGTGTATGCACTTTCACACGCGTGCGCACGCTTTCGGCACCCGATGAAAAAAAGGTTAGCCATCACTGCTCTATCCCATTCCAGACACATGGTCGTCCAATCTCTTCTTAAAAAACCTCCAGTGTTGGAGCCACCCACAACTTCTGGTGGCAAGCTGTTCCACTGGCTAATTGTCCTCACTGTTAGGAAGTTTCTCCTTAATTCCAGGTTACTTCTCTCTTTGGTTAGTCTCCATCCGTTCCTTTTTCTCCTGCCTTCAGGTGCTTCACTGCGCAGAAAAATACAACATAGGTTCTCCTGTGCCAAGACGGAAAGCTATATATTGGTCAGAGTTTAGGAAATTGAAATGTAGCTTGGTGGAACATAAAAGTTAAGAGTTATTAATTTAGCTGAAAATGCTCCCTGAAGCGTTTTAAAGGCGGTAGATTTTAATGCCACATATAAAAGGTGTGGACGTGCGCCGGATGACTGAAATAATAGGTTGAAGGTGCCTTGTGAAATTCTTGCCCTACTAGACACTGTACAGCACAGGTAGCCTTTGACTTACAACAATTCATTTAGTGACCGTTGAAAGTTACAATGTCTGTCTGTTTGTCTGTCTAGCTATCTATCTATCGATCTCTATTTATCATCTATCTATCTTTATCTGTTTATCATCTATCTTTATCTATCTATCTATCTATCTATCTTTATCTGTTTATCATCTATCTTTATCTATCTATCTATCTATCTATCTATCTATCTATCTATCTACCTATCTATCTATTTATCATCTATCAATCTATATTTGTTTATCATCTATCTATCTGTCTTTATATGTTTATCGTCTATCTGTCTATTTTCTGTTTATCATCTGTCTATCTATCTATCTATCTATCTATCTATCTATCTATCTATCTATATCCATGTTTATCTATTTATCATTTATCTATCTATATTTCTTTATCATCTATCTATCTTTATCTGTTTATCATCTATCTATCTATCTATCTATCTATCTATCTTTATCTATCTATCATCTATCAATCTATATTTGTTTATCATCTATCTATCTGTCTTTATGTTTATCGTCTATCTGTCTATTTTCTGTTTATCATCTGTCTGTCTATCTATCTATCTATCTATCTATCTATCTATCTATCTATCTATCTCCATGTTTATCTATTTATCATTTATCTATCTATATTTGTTTATCATCTATCTATCTATCTATCTATCTATCATCTATCTATCGATCTATCTTTATCTATTTATCATCTATCTGTGTATCTATTTTCTGTTTATCATCTGTCTGTCTGTCTTTCTGTCTGTCTGTCTCTATCTATCTATCTTTATCTGTTTATCATCTCTCTCTCTCCCTCCCTCCCTCTCTCTCTCTCTCTATCTCCATCTTTATCTCTATCTTCTGCTTTTGACTGTCCAGGATCTGTTTCTTGGCCCAATCACTTAATCCAGGAAGGACCTGCAAACTTGTCATCATGAAGACTTGTGGGAAAGAAATTTAAAGGTGTAATAGATCAATTATATTCTCGGAACTCTGCCTTAGTGGTAGTGAATGATGGAGTCACAGACAAGATACAACTCGCCAGAGGAACAAAGCAAGGGTGCCCACTCTCACCTGTCCTATTTGTATTGGTTATGGAACTTTTGGCCAATGCATTAAGAGATGACGGGGAAATAGAAGGGATAGGTGAAATAAAACTAAATATGTTTGCTGATGATACATTGTTAACAGTTAAGAATATAGTGGATAAGATGGAAAGAATTGGATGGCATCTAAAAGAATTTGAAGAAATGACTGGATTAAGAATAAATTGGTCAAAATCTGAGTTGATGCTGTTTAATTACACTAATAGGGAAGAGAAGGATTGGGAAGGGAGGCAAAGCGAAATGAGAATTAAAGATCGTATTAAATACCTGGGAGTTAGAATTACAAAAAATTTGGAGGAGTTAGAAAAGGAAAATCTAGGCAGCTTAAAGAAAGAGATTTTGGAAAGTTTGAATAAATATAAAAGGTTGAATTTATCATGGTTTGGCAGAATTGCCTTAGTAAAAATGAAGATTTTAGCAAAGATCAATTTTGCTTTTAGGATGCTACCAATAAAAATATCAGAATTAGAGTTAAAGAGTTGGCAGAATATACTGAACAACTATTGTAATGGGAATAAGAAAGCAAGGATAAATAAAAATAAGTGGTATCTAAGCCAAAAAAAAGGGGGTTTAGGACTCCCAAATATTAAATTATATTATGTCGCTAACGGGCTTAGACATGTTATAGAGGCAATTTTAGGAATAGGGGAATTGGAATGGCTGGAAGATAAATCTAAAATTAAAACCAAATTAGAATGGAAGTTGGAAAATATATTTTTTATGGAAGGTGGAAAGAAATGGGCTGAGAGCATAAGCAATCCTCTTCTGAAGTTTCATTGGGAAATTTGGAGTAAATATAAAAGGAGGTTGCTTCCAAAGAACTCTCCATTATCACCAGTAGTAATTTTGGAAAAGTTCCCAGGGAATTTGAAGAATAAAGTGAATGAAATTTTAAAAGAGAAAAATAAAATGAAATTAAGGGAATGGTTAGGAGGAATGAGGACACATGGGGAATTGGAAGAGGTTCTAGGAGGAAAACGGTTGTCTTGGTTAAATTATAGCCAAGTGGAACAATGGACTAAAAATTGGATAAGAGAAAATGGAGAGTGTAGAGAGTTAACGAGGTTTGAGGAATTAATTGAAAAAAATCAAACTGTAAAGGAAGAAAATAAAGGGATAAAAGGCTTAATGAGTGGAATCTATAAAATATTGTTGGAGGAAGAGGAGAGGGGAAATTTAGGAAAGATGGTATGGGAAACTGATTTGAAGATACAAATAGGGCAACAGAGTTGGGACAGAATTTGGCAACAAAGAGTGTTGAGAAATATGTCAGTAAGAATAAAAGAGAATTACTACAAAATGGTATGGAGGTGGTACTTAACTCCGGTTAGATTAAGTAATATGAATCAGCACTATTCAGATAACTGTTGGAGAGGTTGTGGGGAAAAAGGAACGTATTTACATATGTGGTAGGAGTGTAAATTTGTGCGAAGTTTCCCACAAACACTTTGGCAGAAAACATTCACCAGTAAAAGTAAATCTCTTTCCTCCTTTTTTATTTTTTTTATTTTTTCCAATCCCCCGACAACCACAGGGAAGAATTGATCTGTCATCTTTATAACAGCCACTTATGTATTTGAAAACTGTGATCATCTGTTATCATCTCAGATTGACAGAAAGTATAGTTTCTCCGGGCAGTCAAATGGGATTCCATCTTGAAATAAACGCCTCACCTCCGAGATGCGACATAAATTGTGCCTTTATTCTCCAGCGTAGAGGCGTGCAGATGTGTGCAAAGAAACACACATGTGTGCACACACACAAAGTTTTTTTTTCCTCTAAACTTCTTTCTTCAGAAATCAAATCCACCGAGCATACAAGTCTGCATTTTTCTTCCCACTGTGGCCTTCTCAGGACCATTTATTGCCGCTTGTATCTTTCAGGCTTCAACGATTGTAACTTTCCAGGAACTCTGTGAGGAATAACCAGTTCTCAGGTTCAACATTTTTGTTTGCACCAGGCTAATCTAGGGTTTCATCTAGTCTGGAGTAGCTCAGTTCAGACTGAATCTGTGAATCTGGATCTAATTAGCCTAGCTTCTCTTTCTCTTCCTCCCATCCTTCCATCCTTCTCCTTTTTCTCCTCTTCTTCTTGCTCCCCTTCCCTTTCTCCCATCCTTCTTCTTCTCCATCTTCTTCAACTTCTTCCTTCCTTCCTTCTCCTCCTTTTTCTTCTCTTCTTCTTGTTCCCCTTCCCTTCTCCCTTCCATCCTTCTCCATCTTCTTCTTCTTCCTTCCTTCCTTCCTTCTCCTTTTTCTTCTCTTCTTCTTGTTCCCCTTCCTTCTCCCTTCCATCCTTCTTCTTCTCCATTTTCTTCAACTTCTCCCTTCCTTCCTTCCTTCTCCTTCTCCTCCTTTTTCTTCTCTTCTTCTTGTTCCCCTTCCCTTCTCCCTTCCATCCTTCTCCTTCTCCATCTTCTTCTTCTTCCTTCCTTCCTTCTCCTTTTTCTTCTTCTTCTTGTTCCCCTTCCTTCTCCCTTCCATCCTTCTTCTTCTCCATCTTCTTCAACTTCTCCCTTCCTTCCTTCCTTCTCCTCCTTTTTCTCCTCTTCTTCTTATTCCTCTTCCCTTCTTCCTTCAATCCTTCTTCTCCTCCATCTTCAACTTCTTCCTTCCTTCCTTCTCCTTTTTCTCCTATTCTTCTTGATTCCCTTTTCCTTCTCCCTTCCATCCTTCTCCTTCTTATTCAACTTCTCCCTTCCTTCCTTCTCCTTCTCTTTCTCTTTCTCTTTCTCTTTCTCTTTCTCTTTCTCTTTCTCTTTCTCTCTCTCTCTCTCTCTCTCTCTCTCTCTCTCTCTCTCTCTCCCTCTCCTTCTCCTTCTCCTTCATCTCCTACTCAGAACAACAGTGTTGGAAGGGACCTTGGAGGTCCTCCAGTCCAGCCTCCTGCTCAGGCAGGAAACCCTATCTTTCTCCTCCACCTCCTTTTTCTATTTTCCCTTCATCTCCTCCTCCTGCTCCCCCTCCTCCATTCTGCAAACCCCACTCCCTTCTAGCAATGATGACGTTACCTAGTATAGAAAGTTAGCACCCACCCCTCTCCTAGAAGAATGAAATATTCTGAGAAATAATAAAAAGGCAGAATGTTATATTTCCCTGGATGAGAAATGGAGAAACATGCTCTTGGAAAGCAGCCTCACCCCACCTTGCAGGAATCAATGGAGTACAGTGGTTCCTTTACCAGGAACGGGGCTTCCAAACAGCCTGGGAAGCCAGAAAAATCCCATATGCAATTTTTTATTTTTGCAAAATGGATGACACGTTTTCTCTAGCAGCATGCTCACCCCGTAACTTTTATCAACACATTCTCCCCTTCGGTGTGTAATTTCCTATCAGTTCTAAGCGCCTTCGTGCAGAAGAGATTTATTTGAGCAGCATTAATCACAGGAGTATCCTTTCTCCAACCTCGCCTTTAATACTGCAAAGGAGTTTTATTTTTATTTTTTATTTTTTTTTGGCCCAGCTGTGTTAAATCCTGTTGCTTTCAAACTCTCAGATTTTTGGCATCGGAAGGTTGCTACGAACCTGCCTGCTAGCATTTCTTTATCGGGGATTAATAGTTTCTGCTATAAAAGAGGGAAATCTGCTCTCTCTTCACGGAGAGATGTTTTCGTAAAGCAACTTGGATCCCCGACAGTCACACTTTCTCCATATTTTCACCCGTCAAGATGGACTTAGACGACAAGGGAAGACAAAGACAAGGTTCTGGTTGGGATTTTCTGTTCTCGATGGGTACATTTTTATAATCTGATTAATTACAGAGTTGGAAGGGACCTTGGAGATCTTCTAGTCCAACCCTTTGCTTCGGCAGGAAACCCTACACCACTTCAGATAAAATGGTTATCCAACCTCTTCTTAAAAACTTCCAGTGTTGGAGCATCCACAACTTCTGGTGGCAAGGAGTTCCACTGGTTAATTATTCTCACTGTCAGGAAATTTCTCTTTAGTTCTAGGTTGCTTCTCTCCTTGATGAGTTTCCATCCGTTGCTTCTTGTCCTGCCCTTCAGGTGCTTTGGAGAATAGGTGGACCTCCCTCTTCTTTGTGACAGGCCCTCAAAGACTGGAACACCGCTATCATGTGACTATGATTAAGCTTGAGCAGGGGGTTGGGCTAGATGACCTCCAAGGTCCCTTCCAACTCTGTTATTCTATGTTTAATGTCGTCTAGCTCCTCTCATTTTCCCCAATTAAATTCCGTTGAAATGGACCGGCCCTTCTGATAATTTCTATGCTAATTGAGACGCCAGGATGCCAAGGGGAACTGACATGTTTATATGTCTCTGCTCCTATGGAGCCCACTGAGCATCAATCTTTATCCTTCTAGGAGGTCAACAGTTAAGCCACGAGATCCATCAGCCAATCAGGATCTGATTGCCAGCCCGTAATGACACCTTGTTCCTACTCACTCAGCTTCTGATCAAATCAAGCCCCTCGCCTTTCTCTCTTTGGAAAAGAAAAAGAAAAATGATTAAAATAATGGTAATTTTGAAGCTGCGGTGGTAGAACAGGGAAGAGTTCTCTGTTTTTTGGTCAATTCTTTAAATCCGATCTCCATCAGTTTGGTCTAGTGGTTAAGGGCAAGAAACTGGGAGACTGTGAGTTCTAGTCACGCCTTAAGCACGAAAGCCGCCTGGGTGGCTTTGGGACAGTCACCAGGAGACTGTGAATTCTAGTCCTGCATTAACCGGCTGAGTGACTTTGGGCCAGTCACCAGGAGACGGTGAGTTCTAGTCCTGCATTAACCGGCTGAGTGACTTTGGGCCAGTCACCAGGAGACTGTGAGTTCTAGTCCTGCATTAACTGGCTGAGTGACTTTGGGCCAGTCACCAGGAGACGGTGAGTTCTAGTCCTGCATTAACTGGCTGAGTGACTTTGAGCCGGTCACCAGGAGATGGTGAGTTCTAGTCCTGCATTAGATGGCTGAGTGACTTTGGGCCAGTCACCAGGAGACGGTGAGTTCTAGTCCTGCATTAACTGGCTGAGTGACTTTAGGCCAGTCACCAGGAGACGGTGAGTTCTAATCCTGCATTAACTGGCTGAGTGACTTTGGGCCAGTCACCAGGAGACGGTGAGTTCTAGTCCTGCATCAGGCAGAGCTAGGATACACCGTCTCCTGGTGATTGGCCAAAAGTCTGCCATCCGATTTTCATATCTAAGGCATGACTAGAACTCGCCGTCTCCCAGTTTTCTAGCCTGGTGCCTCCCCTACCAGATCAGACTGGCTCTACTACCCTTTGTAACTTCTGAAGGAACTTCAAGGGCAGCCTCATTTCGAAAGCATTGTAGTAATCCATGAGGTGATCATCCAACTGGTGCAGTTATCCAAAAGGTGATGTGAAGTTTTGGGGAGGGCAGGTAAGAAAAAAGTATGTGGGAAACAATAATTTTTTTTACCCTTTCATTGTTTCCCCAATGAATTTCTTCTTCTTTTTCCCCCTCACCCTCTAAAAACATGGAAAAAATTGGAATAGAAGTGAAACTAACTCCACTGAAATGTTTTTATCTGAAAATAATGAATGTGTTAAGATAAGATGCTCCCTTTTTTTTTTTTTTTTTTGCTTTTTGCTTTCTTTTA
The DNA here is from genome assembly GCF_029215685.1 of Pituophis catenifer annectens. Taxonomy (NCBI): domain Eukaryota; kingdom Metazoa; phylum Chordata; class Lepidosauria; order Squamata; family Colubridae; genus Pituophis; species Pituophis catenifer. Next base: position 81,590,832 of record NW_027256888.1, read on the forward strand.
GTCTCTTCCCCTAAATATTTCCTAATGGTTTACAGCAGGAAGATTTTTCACTTAGTATCACACATTTCGGCTCCTATGCAGAGAGGATTAATCCATGAAAGAGAAGCGTAGTTTCCTTTATTTAGTTTCCGATGCCCTTGATGTGATGTCCCGCTGCCTGGAGGCCGTGCGGGCCTGGATGGGGAGGAACAGGCTCAGACTCAACCCCTCCAAGACTGAGTGGCTGTGGCTCCCGGCGCCCCGATATAGTCAGCAGGTGCCATCGCTGACTATTGGGGGTGAATCTTTGCCCCCCACGGAGAGGGCTCGCAATCTGGGTGTCCTCCTGGATGCACGGCTGTCTTTAGAAGAGCATATGACGGCCGTGGCCAGGGGGGCCTTTTATCAGGTTCGCCTGATTCGCCAGTTGCAGCCCTTTCTGGATCGGGACGCCCTGCGCACGGTCACTCATGCCCTTGTTACTTCCCGGTTGGACTATTGTAATGCTCTCTACATGGGGCTCCCCTTGAAGAGCACTCGGAAGCTCCAGCTGGTCCAGAATGCGGCCGCGCGGGTGGTTATGGGCGCAACCCGTTATGCCCATGTGACACCCCTCCTGCGCGAGCTGCACTGGCTCCCGGTGGTCTTCCGGGTGCGATTCAAGGTGTTGGTTACCACCTTTAAAGCGCTCCATGGCATAGGACCCGGGTACCTCCGAGACCGTCTTCTGCCACCAATAGCCTCCCACCGACCAGTTCGTTCCCACAGAGAGGGTCTCCTCAGGGTGCCGTCAGCCAAGTTATGTCGGCTGGCGACGCCCAGGGGGAGGGCCTTCTCTGTGGGAGCCCCAGCCCTGTGGAATGAACTGCCCCCGGAAATTCGTAAGATATCTGACCTCCGGGTGTTTCGCTGCGCATTGAAGACCCTGTTGTTCCGCCAGGCCGGACTATCAATGCAATAGTTTTAAATTGGGGTATTTAAATTTATTGGGGTTTTAAATTTGAGCCATTTATTTAATTATTTTAAATTTTATATCATTGTTTTGTTTGTGTTTTTAAATAGGCTGTACACCGCCCTGAGTCCTTCGGGAGAAGGGCGGTATAGAAATAAAATTATTATTATTATTATTATTTATTCGGAGCAGAATCTGAAGTTCTTCCAAATGAATTTTTTAAAAAAAAAATATTTCAGAAAAGAAAAATCAGAAATCTGACCTATTAGGCACCGCTCAGACATATGGGGTTGATTCGATGGTCTGAAAGGCAAAACTGAGTCCTCGGAGCTGTTTTCGTAACAATATTTTTATTTATTTGGATCCCACCTTTATTGTGTTTACAAATTATTCCAGGCAGCAAACATAGCTAACACTGCTTACTCTTCCTATTTTCCCCACAACAACAAGCCTCTGAGGTGGGCTGGACTGAGAGAGAGAGGGACTGGCTCAAAGTCACCCAGCTGGCTTTCATGTATAAGGCAGAACTAGAACTCCCAGTCTCCTGGTGATTAGCCCAAAGTCATCCAGCTGGGTTGCATGGGTAAGGTGGGACTAGAACTCACCATCTCCTGGTGATTGGCCTAAAGTCACCCAGCTGGCTTTCATGTATAAGGCAGAACTAGAACTCCCAGTCTCCTGGTGATTAGCCCAAAGTCATCCAGCTGGGTTGCATGGGTAAGGTGGGACTAGAACTCACCATCTCCTGGTTATTAGCCTAAAGTTACCCAGCTGGCTTTCATGTATAAGGTGGGACTAGAACTCCCGGTCTCCTGGTGATTAGTTCAAAGTCTTCCATCCTTTCTAAGGTGGGTAAAATGAGGACCTGGTTTGTGGGGGCAATAACAATAAGCTGACTTTGTATAAATATATACAAAAGTATGAAGGCTATTGCTTAACGCATTGTAAGCCGCCCTGAGTCTCCGGAGAAGGGCAGCATATAAAAATAAAATAAAAAATAATGTTTTAACAAATAACTCAAGGTGTAAGTATATCCAACACACCTTCCTCCTTTTAATTTTCCCCCGAACAACAACCCTGTTAGGTGGGTTGGGATGAGAGAGAGAGGGGGGGGACACTGGCCCAAAGTCACCAGCTGCTCACGTTCTGTGGATTCCCGTCACTCACCGTAAGCCATGCTTTCCAATGAGCAGGGGGCTGGACTAGAAGACCTCTCAGGTCCAGGAGTGAAATGCTCCTGGTTTGGACCGGATCGCCCGATCCGGTAGCGATGGCGGCGGGTGGTTCGGAGGACTGGTAGCAAAAATCCCTGCCCCCCCCCATGCCCAGCTGAGCCGCGCAATCATCAGAGGCTTTTTTATTATTATTTTTAAAAGCAACCTGAAAAAATGCTTTTAAAAGTTTTTTAAAAAGCCTCTGATGATCGCGCGGCTCAGCTGGGATCGTCAGAGGCTTCTAAAAGCATTTTTTTCTACAATCTCTTCGGCCGAAGTGGTTGTGGGAAAAAAAAAAAAGCCTTTAAAAGCCTCTGGCGATCCCAGCTGAGTTGCCTGATCGTCAGAGGCTTCTAAAAGCATTTTTTTCTGCAACCTCTTCAGCCGAAGTGGTTGTAGGGAAAAAAAAAATGCCTTTAAAAGCCTCTGGCGATCCCAGCTGAGTTGCCTGATCGTCAGAGGCTTCTAAAAGCATTTTTTTCTGCAACCTCTTCAGCCGAAGTGGTTGTAGGGAAAAAAAAAATGCCTTTAAAAGCCTCTGGCGATCCCAGCTGAGTTGCCTGATCGTCAGAGGCTTCTAAAAGCATTTTTTTCTGCAACCTCTTCAGCCGAAGTGGTTGTAGGAAAAAAAAAATGCCTTTAAAAGCCTCTGGCGATCCCAGCTGAGTTGCCTGATCGTCAGAGGCTTCTAAAAGCATTTTTTTCTGCAACCTCTTCAGCCGAAGTGGTTGTAGGGAAAAAAAAATGCCTTTAAAAGCCTCTGGCGATCCCAGCTGAGTTGCCTGATCGTCAGAGGCTTCTAAAAGCATTTTTTTCTGCAACCTCTTCAGCTGAAGTGGTTGTAGGGAAAAAAAAATGCCTTTAAAAGCCTCTGGCGATCCCAGCTGAGTTGCCTGATCGTCAGAGGCTTCTAAAAGCATTTTTTTCTGCAACCTCTTCAGCCGAAGTGGTTGTAGGGAAAAAAAAATGCCTTTAAAAGCCTCTGGCGATCCCAGCTGAGCTGCCTGATCGTCAGAGGCTTCTAAAAGCATTTTTTTCTGCAACCTCTTCAGCCGAAGTGGTTGTAGGGAAAAAAAAAATGCCTTTAAAAGCCTCTGGCGATCCCAGCTGAGTTGCCTGATCGTCAGAGGCTTCTCAAAGCATTTTTTTTCTGCAACCGCTTACGGTTGTATAAAAAAAATGCTTTTAAAAGTAAAAAAAAAAAATGTTGGCCACGCCCACCCAGTCACATTACCCCACCGCCACCAAGCCACGCCCACAGAACCCGGGAGTAACAAATTTTACATTTCACCGCTGCTCAGATCCCTCCCAACTCGATTGTTCTGTAGGATTCTGCATCCTTTGCACACTTCGGCGTCTCTAAATCTTGCAAAAACAAGGCGAAGCAGCCGAACAACAATGCCCGAATTGTTATTGCTAATTTTAATCCTTCCCCGCTGAGAATGCTTTTCCCTCCATATTCAGGCAGCTAATCACCTTCTTTTGTCACCGTAACAAAAATACACACCGACTCCGTGTCATCCCTCATCTCTGCCACCGAAGAAAAATGCAGCCATTAATTACAGCCACTGTTGGCTACACGGGAAAATTGCTGTAATTGAGGCGGAGGGGAGATGCATCTCTGCATTTTTGTAAAAAAAAGACAAACATCAGAGAGCTCCCTCGCGTCCCAAAGAATCAGAGGAGAAAAGAAAACAGGTCCAGGCGCGGGAATCCTTGGGGCAATGCCTTACCGAGGATCAGAGACGGTATTCGCTCGAACCGGTAGCGGAAATTTTGAGTGGTTCGGAGAACCGGCAAATATCACCTCTGGTTCGCCCTTCCCCGCCCGCCCGCTAGGCAGCTCGCTGCTTGCCCCGCCCAGGTGCTGTTCGGCCCGCTCGCCCGCCCCACGCCGCCCATTCCACCCTGCCCCACCCTGCCCTATATAGAATAGAATAGAATAGAATAGAATAGAATAGAATAGAATAGAATAGAATAGAATAGAATAGAATAGAATAGAATAGAAAATATGGAATGGAATGGAATGGAATGGAAAATATGGAATAGAATAGAATAGAATAGAATAGAATAGAATAGAATAGAATAGAATAGAATAGAATAGAATAGAATAGAATAGAATAGAATATGTATTTATTTATTTATTTATCATATTTCTCTGCCGCCCACTCTCCGAGGGCTCTGGGCGGCTTACACCAAAGACAGTATACTAAATAGCACATTACCCCCAACAATCTGAGTTCTCATTTTACCCACCTCAGAAGGATGGAAGGCTGAGTCAACCTTGAGCCGGTGAGATTTGATCCGCTGATCGGCTGAACTAGCAGTCAGCTGAAGTAGCTGCAGTACTGCACTCTAACCACTGCGCCACCTCGGCTCAAATATAGTGGTGAAGGTGCTGGCCTAGAGACTGGGAGAGGGTGAATTCTAGTTCTGTTTTAATAGGCACAAAAGTCACTTCGGTGACTTTGGGGCCAATTACCAGGAGACGGTGAGTTCTAGTCCCACCTTAGGCACAGAGCCAGTTGGGTGACTTTAAGCCAATCATCAGCAGGCAGCGAGTTTGAGTCCCACGTTAGGCACAAATAGCTGAATGACTCTGAACCCATCAGCAGGAGATGGTGAGTTCTAGTTCTGCCTTAGATATGAAAGCCAAGTGGGTGACTTTGGGCCAATCACCAGGAGACGCTGTTCTAGTCCAGCCTCCTCCTCCTCCTCCTATCCACAAACCCTACTCCCTTCTAACCCTGATGATGTTACCTAGTTGGCTCATTAAATGTTTGCAAGAAAACTAACCAAGCTCAGAGAGCATCAAGGACCCCATAGTTCTCCCATCTATGTTCTGTCCCCATACCACCCCCCCACACCCACAGACAGCCCGGAGTTAATAAGCCCCACGACAAAACTCTTTGAAGATAAAGCTGGCAGCAACCCAGTGGCTAGCTGCCAATTCAGACTTTACTCACACAAACAAAGATTAGACTGCCAGCATTCCGATAAAACAGGCAGAGTTTCAACAATACAAGGATTAGTCCAAATGCAGTCCGACAAGGCAGACAGAAGTCCAGTAACGCAGAGATCATGGATTATTTCTAGTTTTTGCTCATCACAAACTGAACTGGCCACCACACCCACATTTATACCCTGTGGTGTGTGGTCCAGTGACTCAGCTAATCTCTGGCACGCTTTCCCGTCTGCTGTCCACGCTTCTCCCTGCGCCTCTGTCGAGGATCCAGCCAGCACTTATCTTCCTCGTCGCTGTCCACCTGTGGCTGCGGGGACGTGCTTGGCTCTGGGCCTATCTCTTGGCCTTCGTGTTCTCCGGAGGCATTGCCAGAGAGGAGGGTCCTGGAGAGGGAGGCCTTGCCAACTCCTCTCCCTCAGTCTCAGAGTCTGCATCTGTCGATAGCCCAAGCTCAGGCAACGGAGCCACAACAATTTCCTCCTCCTCCTCCTCCTCCTCCTCCTCCTCCTCCTCCTCCTCCTCCTCCTCCTCCTCCTCTCCCAATCCCTTCCAGCATTGATGTTGTTACCTAGTTGGGTCATGAAACGTCTGCGAGAAAACCACTCGGAGAGCACCTCACAGTTCATCCCTGAGCTGCAAACATCGTCTTCTGTCAAGAACAGGACTTTGATCTTCAAATTATATGATCATTTGATTATTCAGTTACTATTTAAGCCTCTGGCTTATGGAGAGTGGCTTCCTCTATTAATTTCTCTTGTAACCTTTCCTATGTTTGACATTACAACTCTGTCGTCTCTTATAAATTCTGTTACTCTCATCTTTATCTTATTCACTAAGCGTAGGAGGCCAGTACTCGGTGCAGTTTAACATTTATTTATTTATTCATTCATTCATTCATTCATTTATTTATTGGTTCGATTTATATGCCGCCCTTCTCCGGAGACTCAGGGCGGCTTACAATGCGTTAAGCAATAGCCTTCATACTTTTGTATATACCTGCTTAGTAGGGCTTTCGGGGCCCCCCCAAGAGGTGTTCTTTTTTATACAAAGTCAGCTTATTGCCCCCACAATCCGGGTCCTCATTTTACCTACCTCGAAAGGATGGAAGGCTGAGTCAACCTTGAGCCTGGTGAGATTTGAACTCGCAGTAATTGCCGGCAGCTGGCAGCTAAGTGCTACTTAACAGCACTTTAGTCCGCTGCACCACCAAGGCTCTTATCTATCCTATCTATATCTATCTATCTATCTATCTATCTATCTATCTATCTATCTATCTATTTATTAGTTCGATTTATATGCCGCCCTTCCCCGGAGACTCAGGGCGTCTTACAATGCGTTGAGAAATAGCCTTCATACTTTTGTATATACCTGCTTAGTAGGGCTTTCGGCCCCCACCTAAGCGGTGTTCTTTTTTATACAAAATCAGTTTATTGCCCCCACAATCCGGGTCCTCATTTCACCTACCTCGAAAGGATGGAAGGCTGAGTCAACCTTCAGCCTGGTGAGATTCGAACTCGCAGTAATTGCAGGCAGCTGGCAGCTAAGTGCTACTTAACAGCACTTTAGCCCGCTGCACCACCAAGGCTCCTGTTTCCCCCGAAAATAAGACATCCCTTGATAATAAGCCCAATCGGGCTTTTGAGCGCATGCACTAAAATAAGCCTCCCCCCGAAAATAACCCCTCCCCGAAATTATTTAAACGCAGAGCTGGAAATCAGGTAAGACAGCAAGAGGAGTCCTGTCTTGCTCCACGTGCCCCAAAATAATAAGGTCTCCCCGAAAAAAAAGGCCAATTGCTTATTTTGGGGTTCAAAAAAATATAAGACAGGGTCTAATTTTCGGAGAAACACGTTATAATAATTATATCCTTATACTGCAAAATAATGTTTATCCATCTTCCTTTCTATTTCTTCAGATACTTCCAGTGGCTTTGCATTTTTTTCCTAGCTCCTTCTCAGATTCTGAGCTTCACCAAGGACCTACTTAATACAGGCAGTCCTCCACTTACAACAGTCCACTTAGTGACCATTCAAAGTTACCACCGCACTGAAAAAAATTGACTTACGACCATTTTTCACACTTACGACCGTTGCAACGTGCTCATGATCGTGTGGTCAAAATTCAGGCGCTTGGCACCTGACTCGTATTTCTGACGGTCGCAGTGTCCCCGGGGGCCGGATGTCACGTGATCCCCTTTTGCGACCTTCCAACAAGCAAAGTCAATGGGGAAGCCGGATTCACTTAACAACCAGGTTACTATCTGAACAAGTGCAGGGATTCACTTAATACTTGGGACACGGAAGGTCGTAAAATGGGGCGAGAATCACTTAACGAATGTCTCACTTAGCAACAGACGTTTGGCCCTCAATTGTCATCGTAAGTCGAGGACTTACCTGTAGAACAGTTCGTTTAAGTTACAATGGCACTGAAAAAAGTGACTTAGGACCATTTTTCACACTTAGCGATCGTTGCAACTTGGCCATGATTGCGTGGTCAAAATTCAGACGCTTGGCAACTGACTTGTATTTATGACGGTTGCAGTGTAGATTTTAAACCAGAGATGTTCCTCCTAGGAATGATTGATGGAAAAATGGAAAAAAGTCTCTCTATTATATTATATTGCATATTCTAACGGCAACCAGAATTACTCTAGCGCAAATGTGGAAGTCGACCAATACACCATCGGAAGAAACAATAATAAAGAAAATCCTCGAATGCGGCGAAATGGATAAATTAACGATGGATATCAAAGAAAGAGAAGACTCGGATTATTATAAAGCGTGGAATAGGTTTCATACATGGTTGGAAAACAGAAATCAAATTAAGAAATAAGAATATAAAGTGAAATTAGATATTAACATACTGGATATAAATGTAAATAATGATCCTGCTAACAAAACAGTTAATTATGAATATTTAAAAATAAAGAGAAGGAGCAGGAGGATAAAAGCTAAGAGTAAAGACAAAAATCGATGCAGAAAATTGTAAAATTGTATATATCTGTTTGTTAGAATTGTATTTTAATGTCTGGTGTACGTGTGTTTTTGTTTTTCGTTTTTCTCTCTTGATTTCTTTTGCTATTGTGTGTTTGGTTTTAAAATGTAAAATATTCAATAAAAATTATTTTATATATATAAAAAAAGATCCTCTTTTCGGAGGATGCCAGATTTGTTTAACCAACGTATTCCTAACTTAACAACTGCAGCTATTTACTTAACAAGAGTGGGAAGGAAGTGTGTAAAATGGGACAAAATTCACTTCACAAATGTCTCACTTAACAACAATGGGGGGGGAGGCCCTCAATTCCGGTCATACGTCAAGGACCACCTGTAATTATTGCGAGTTCAGTGGTGGCCAATAAGAAGGAAATTATATTTCCATTAAAAAGGAACGCCACCGGCAAACCTCAGCTAGCGTTTCTTATTCACTCGCTTAGCAAGCTGAAAATCAACCACTTTAAATTCCTTTTATAGGCTTCGCAGCAATCTCTGCTTACTCAGCAGGATGCAATTCTGTAGTCAACTCATTTTATTTTTTTATATTTTTTTTGTAAGGGTGACTGTCGTGACAGCATGTGGGTGAACCCATGCAAGGGCTTACGTGAAGATTTATGTGGGCCCAGGTGCAGAATGGTAGAGACGATAAAATAATTTTTTTTTTTTCATCTAACTTTCCCGCACAGGAGTGAATAGATTTGGAAGATGTATTTAGCCGTTTATTTATTCCTGCGCTCGCTGAATTTCTAAGGCCACCCCATTTGTCAAAAGGTTTTAAGAGGGGATACTGGACGATTGAAAAAACACAGCTTAAAGAAGAAATAATTGTAAATAACCATCTAATCCGGGAGTGGCAACTTTAAGACTTGTGGACTTCAACTCCCAGAATTCCCCACCCAGCCTGGGAGAATTCTGGGAATTGAAATCCCCAGGTCTTAAAAATGGCCACAGTTGGACACTACTACACTAAGGAGAAATTAAATTAAATCATTTTTGATTCCTAGCAACCACACGGATAGATGTGGTCTCCATGATGTTCTCTGGGTTATTCGGAATAACCAATGAAGAGTGTGGAAGGGACCTTCGAGGTCTTCTAGTCCAACCCTCTGCGCAGGCAGTAAACCCTACACCATTTCAGACAAGTGGCCGTCCAGTCTCTTCTTAAAAACCTCCAGTGATGGAGCACCCACAACTTCTGGTGGCAAGCTGTTCCACTGGTTAATTACGCTGATGATACTCAGCTGTACATCTCCACCCCGGACCACCCCAATGATGCCCTTGCTGTGATGTCCCGTTGCCTGGAGGCCAATGCGGATCTGGATGGGGAGAAACAAGCTCAGACTCAACCCTTCCAAGACCGAGTGGCTGTGGCTTCCGGCGTCCCGGTATAGCCAGCTGGCTCCATCGCTGACTATTGGGGGCAAAATCTTGGCCCCCTCAGAGAGGGCTCGCAACTTGGGTGTCCTCCTGGATGCATGGCTGTCTTTAGAAGATCATGTGACGGCTGTGGCCAGGGGGGCTTTTTATCACGTTCGCCTGATCCACCAGTTGCGTCCCTTTCTGGACCGGGATGCTTTGCGCACGGTCACTCATGCCCTCGTCACGTCCCATCAGGACTACTGTAACGCTCTCTACATGGGGCTCCCCTTGAAGAGCACTCGGAGGCTCCAACTGGTCCAGAATGCGGCCGCGTGGGTGATTATGGGAGCGACACGGCGCACCCATGTAACACCGCTCCTGCGCGAGCTGCACTGGCTCCCAGTGGTCTTCCAGGTGCGATTCAAGGTGGTGGTTACCACCTTTAAAGCGCTCCATGGCTTAGGACCTGGGTAGGTACGAGATCGCCTTCTGCCACCGATAGCCTCCCACCGGCCAGTACACTCCCACAGAGAGGGGCTCCTCAGGGTGCCGTTGGCCAAACAATGCCGACTGGCGACACCCAGGGGGAGAGCCTTCTCTGTGGGGGCACCTGCCCTCTGGAATGACCTGCCCCTGGAGGGTCGTATGATCCCCGACCTTCGTACCTTTCGCCGCGCCCTGAAGACTCTTCTGTTCCAACAGGGTGGGCTGGCTTAGAATATGAATTTTAATTGGGTGTTTGTAGTTTTTTAATATAAGGGCCAAATTTTTAATATATTTTAAACTGTTTTTAAATTTTGTGGGTATATGTTGTTTTAATATGGCTGTACACCGCCCTGAGTCCTTCGGGAGAAAGGTGGTATAAAAATTTAATTAATAATAATAATAATAATAATAATAATAATAATAATGATAATGATAATAATAATAATAATAATAATAGCACGGATTGAAGATAAGCAGCAAGAAAAAAATCACAAAGTACCGGGACTTGCAAATTGAAGTTGAGCGACTGTGGAAAAAGAAATCGTGTGTTGTCCCGATTGTAATTGGAGCCCTTGGAGCAATACCCAAAGGGCTACCTAAAATTGCCGGACTCGAACATTTTGACTCTACAAAAAAACACCTTACTCGGAACAGCTTACATCCTCCGACGATACCTTAACAGTTCCTAGGTCCTTGGTTAGGACTCGAGCTGCTGAGCTATTAACCAGCCTCAAAGGCTGTGAATCTCACTAAAGATTAAATAATAATAATAATAATAATAATAATAATAATAATAATAATAATAATAATAATTTATTATTATTATTGTCCTCGCTATTAGGAAGTTTCTCCTTAATTCCAGGTTGCTTCTCTCCTTGACTAGATTCCATCCATTTGCTTCTTGTCCTCAGGTGCTTTGGAAAATAGGTTGACCCCTCCTCTCTGTGGCGACCCCTCAAATATTGGAAGGCTGCCATCCTGTCACCCTTTGTCTTTCTCTTCAAGTTAAGGACTACCTATAATTTCGCTCCCCTTTTTCGATGGAAAAGGAACAAGCAGGTTTTGTTATCGCAGAACCAGAGAGTGGACTGCAAATGGACAAAATCTGTTGACTCATCCATTCGTCCATGCAATTCTCTGGCAGTCGTGATTGCTTTCTGAGTGATTGGTGTGTGTGTGTGTGGTGTTATGATTGTGTGTCAATGCTTGTGGTCCAGGCCCGGAAAGTATTCTTGAGAAAACCAGTGACTGTTTGTTTTTTCCACGGATGCCGTGAAACATCGCCCTTCTCAAGGCATCGGGGAAAATGGCCACTATCGAGAAGAATTAAAATATAGCTATTGTAAAATACTTCCAATCGGGGAGCCGTTGCTTATTCCTTAAGGGGCGAAAGAGAACAGCCAAGATAAGGGATAACACCAGTAAGGCAAAGGTAAAAGTTCCCCTTGCACATCTGTGCTAGTCGTCGTTCCCGACTCTAGGGGGCGGTGCTCATCTCCGTTTCAAAGCCGAAGAGCCAGCACTGTCCGAAGATGTCTCCGTGGTCATGTGGCCGGCATGACTCAACGCCAAAGGCGCACGGAACGCTGTTACCTTCCCACCAAAGGGGGGCCCTATTTTTCTACATGCATTTTTAACGTGCTTTTGATCTACTAAGTTGGCAGAAGCTGGGACAAGTCACGGGAGCTCACCCCGTTACGCGGCACTCGGGATTCGAACCGCTGAACTGCCGACCTTTCGATCGACAAGCTCAGCGTCCTAGCCACTGAGCCACCGTGTCCCTTATAACACCAGCGGTGGGATTCAAATAATTTTTAACAACCGGTTCTCTGCCCTAATGACTGGCTGGATGGGCATGGCCATGGGGTGTGATAGGCAGCACTCGGCCCCCTGCACCCCCCTGGGAGCAAAAACAGGCCGCCAGGGGGACATGCCTCCCCGCCGCCCCCCATTTTGAGCCTAGTAGGACTCCCTGAAACCTCCTGGGAGCGAAAATGAGCCATGGGGGCGGGGCGCCGCACACCACCACCCCAGCGCACCATTTTGGGCCTAGGAGGCCTCCCTGCATTTAATTGGGAGCCAAAATGGGGTGCGCGGGGACTCCTGGAAGGGGCAGGGAGGAGAGGTGCCAACTAGCAATTTAACTACAGGTTCGTGCGAACCAGCTGAATCCCATCACTGAACACCATCCAGCAAGGAGCTTCAATAACAGTTGCTAGGCTGTGGAAGCCTTGTCATTTCTGCAACCTTTCCAAACTCTTTTGTTAATTTCCTTCCCTTCATTCCCATCGCAATTTTCCACACAGGGAGGGGAAGTTTTGGCACTTGGAAGGTGCAGGAGCAGATGAAAGAATTCGGAGATTTTGCTAAAGATTTGACGGGGTGCTGATAGGTCGATTGTGAAAGGCCTCGCTTGGCATTAGAGCCATGGAGCTCCAACAGCTATTTTGCTTCCTTTGTCAAGGCTTTGTGCGTTCTCGTTTGGAGCAATAGTTTTAATTAGTCACAGGAAGCCTTCTGTGTTTTTTAAAAGAGCTGTTTTCTTCTCAGCATTCGTTTTGAGGCCTGTCAACCTCTAAGCTTGAACTGTCACTGGAGGAAAAAAAAAAAATCCGATCTACAGGAGTGGCCAAAATTGTGGAAACCTTTTGGGAAAAGTGTATTTTTGAGGCTTGATGGCTAATAACACCACTTTGTGTGTGTGTGTAGTTTCAAGAGAATCTTATTCCACTGCTGGAATGGCCTGGGAATAACCCAGACCTTCTTAACCCAATGGAAAATCGATGGAGCCGACTAAAGAAACTTGTTAGTCAGAAGCCACCCAGCAATAAAACCCAGTTAATCGAAGCAATCTTGGTTTCACATTAGAACAGCTGCAGAACTAAAAGGCTTGCTTCACTCTGTGGGAAGACGTTGTAAGGCCGTCATTCATGCTGTAAGGTCCCAAAATATTCTTGAGTCACCAGAATGCCAAAGAGAGAGACTCAAGACGAGGCTAGCAAAAAAGCAGATTTTATTTATGGCCAAAAACAAAATACTATATCCAGAACATACAGATACAATGCATGCGAGGAGATAGCCACACCTTGGGGAAGGTATGGGGTCCTTTTATACCCTCAGAGACGTCAGCTTAGTACCCAATTCTGGCCTCCTAATTTAGGTTTGTGTAGTCCTTGTTGCCCTGCAAAGGGGGAATAGAAACTTCCCCAATTAGTTTTATCTTAAGCATTTCTTTGTTTACTCAATTGGCCACTTAGCCCCCTGGCTCTGGAAGACAGGAGTTTATCCAGATCGAACATAAATTAGGGCTGAGGTGTAAATTATCCCTTTGTTGATGGCTGTAGTTTCAACTGAGATACGTACCATGCTCTTAGATGGCACAAAAACAACAACAACAGGGAGAAGATTGATATGGGTTCAGATCAAATGGCAGGGACATATGTTTGACAAATACCAGAGACATTACAGAGGCCTAATAACAGAATATGTTTGTTACAGGAGATACAAATACAAAGGCATAATATATGTGATACAAATACAAAGGCATATATGTATTACAGGAACCTCATGGTGACAGAATCTAGTATACCAGTATATCATATTCTAGTATTATTTATTATATCCTTATTATTGTTTCCCTTCAATGCTAAGGTGACCCAACTAAGTATGAACTGACACGGTGATCATCTTTGTATATTTATTTTATTTTATTTTATTTTTAAATTTGTATACCGCCCTTCTCCCTGAGGACTCAGGGCGGTGAACAGCCAAGTAAAAGCATAAACTAAACTACAAACGTTAAAATACAGTTAAAAATATCTCGTTTTTTCTATGGTGATCATTTTTGTATATCTCGTTTTTTTCTACATGTTTCACTTTTTTTCTTTATACTGTAACTGCTATTCTGATAGCAAATCCTTCCTAAAAGTTATTGCATTACATTCTTGATTCAGTTATCTTTCCATTGATATGTAATTTTATGGTACTACTCAAAAAAAAAAAAAGAAAAAAGTGGTGTTATTAGCTAGTTTTAGAAAATCCACTTTTCCCAAAAGGTTTCCACAATTTGGGCCACTACCGTGTCCATTTATCGGGGCAATGTTGCAGCAGGAGATGTTCCGGGGTAAAGGAAGATTGAAAATCATCCGAGAAAAAGCTGTCACCAACTTTTTTCTCGTTGGAATGGAGAAAGTCCTCGACTTAATGGCCACAACCGAGCCTAACATTTCGGCTGCTCAGAGAGACGGTTGCTATTTTTACCGACTTTCTTGCCATGGTGGGGAACGAAATCATTGCAGGGCCTTAAGGGAGTCACGCGGGCGTTAAACGAATCTGACATCCCCCTTATGAACGTCGCTCGTCAGGTGGTCGCAAAAGGGGATCACCCCACACACACACACACACACACACACACACACAGTGACATGGCAACCGTCATAAGTACGAGTCATTTGCCAAGTGTCCGAATTGCCAAGTCCAACTGTCGGTAAACCACGTCTGGTAAACTCGCAGGATTCGTTTTTCTCTCCCTGTACATGTATACATCCGAACTAGGTTGTTTTGTTCCTCTGTGTCCTATAATATAGGTGGGTATATACATAATTTTGTATTAATCAATCAATCAATCAATCAATTAATTAATTTTGTCATGTTTATGTGGTGTCTATTGGAGAGAGAGAGAGAGAGAGAGAGAGAGAGAGAGAACTCTGCACATGCACACCAGGTTAAAAACATTCGTTTAACGACTGTTACAACAGCACTGAAAATTAAATTAAATTTTATTATTAAATTAAATTAAATTAAATTTATTAAATTAAATTTGTATCAATGAGTCCGAAAATAGTGAGCGATGAGCGGTTTTTCACACTTATGACCGTTGCATCATCGCCGTGGTCACATGATCAAAATTCAGATGCTTGGCAACTGAATCAGAATCAGAATAGAGTCCGAAGGGACCTTGGAGATCTTCTAGTCCAACCCCCTGCTCAAGCAGAAGAGCCTTTCAGAGAAGTGGCTGTCCACTCTCTTCTTAAAGACCTCCAGCGTTGGAGCCCCCACAACTTCTGGTGGCAAGCTGTTCCACTGGTTAATTGTCCTCACTGTTAGGAAGTTTGGCACTTATTTATGACGGTCGCAGCATCCTCTTTTGTGACCGTCTGGCAAGCAGAGTCAATGGGGAAGCCAGATTCGCTTAACGACCACGTTGCTAATTTAACAACTGCCGTGATTCACTTAACAACTGCGGGGAAGAAAGATCGTAAAATGGAGCAAAACTCACTCCTGGGGGAAGGATACTGCAAAATCCCCATTCCCTCCCCACTCCTGGGGGAAGGATATTGCAAAATCCCCATTCCCTCCCCACTCCTGGGGGAAGGATACTGCAAAATCTCCATTCCATCTGCACTCCTGGGGGGAAGGATACTGCAAAATCCCCATTCCCTCCCCACTCCTGGGGAAAGGATACTGCAAAATCCCCATTCCCTCCCCACTCCTGGGGGAAGGATACTGCAAAATCTCCATTCCCTCTGCACTCCTGGGGGGAAGGATACTGCAAAATCCCCATTCCCTCCCCACTCCTGGGGAAAGGATACTGCAAAATCCCCATTCCCTCCCCACTCCTGGGGGAAGGATACTGCAAAATCCCCATTCCCTCCCCACTCCTGGGGGAAGGATATTGCAAAAATCTCCATTCTCACCCCACTCTGGGGCCAGCCAGAGGTGGTATTTGCCGGTTCTATGAACTACTCAAAATTTCCGCTACCGGTTCTCCAGAACCTGCTGGAACTCACCTTTGACATCAGGGGTGCCAAACTAGATTTCTCCGAGGGCTGGATCAGCATTGTAGTTCTCTGCGGATCGGGTTTCGGGAGTGGGGTGGGGTGGGGCAGATAGGATGGATGCTTCCGGTAGCACTTTGCCAGCCAAAATGGGATGTGGGGGGGCAGCCACACCCTGTTTTGACCGGCAGACTGCTGCAGGAGGCTGTCGAGACTGAAAACGGGGCCCGGGGACCCGCGCACAGCCCCCCACGCCCCATTTTGGCTGCCAGAGGCACCGTAGGCCGGTCCTTTATTATTCCGAGGCCGGCCCCATGAGCCAGGTTTAAGTACCCACAACTACCGGTTCGCCTGAACTGGTACGAACCGGCTGAATCCCACCTCAAAGGCCTTGCAAGGCTCCTGTTTGACATAATTAGGTTCTGATTAGCCTGGGAAAAGTTGGTTCGGGGACAGGTGAAAGACAACTGAGTGGAACAGAAGTTGCCTTCAGAAGTCGTGGGAGCTTCATCCCTGGAGGCTTTGAAGAAGAGACTGGACTTCCATCTGTCAGAAATGGTGTAGGCCAGGGTCTCCTGCTTGGGCTGGGGGTTGGACTAGATGACCTACAAGGTCCCTTGCAGCTCTGTTAATCTGGGAGTTGAAGTCCACACATATCTTAAAGTTCTTAAGGCTGAGAAACATGGTAGTGAGAGCCTTGGTAGTACAGTGGTCTAAAGCACCCTGTTATTAAGACCAGCTGCCTGCAATTACTGCAGGTTCGAATCTCGCCAAGGCTCAAGGTTGACTCAGCCTTCCATCCTTTCCAAGGTAGGTAAATTGAGGACCCAGTTTGTGGGGGGCAATAAGCTGACTTTGTATAAATATATACAAAAAGGATGAAGGCTATTGCTTGGGGCATTGTAAGCCGCCCTGAGTCTCCGGAGAAGGGCGGCATATAAATCAAATTAAAAAAAAAAAAAAAAAAAAACATGGCCCTAGAGAATTGCAACATGGGTAGCAGGGCCAAATTTAAAAAAAAGAAAAGAAAGAAAGAAAGAAAGAAAGGAAGGAAGGAAGGAAGGAAGGAAGGAAGGAAGGAAGAAAGAAAGAAAGAAAGAAAGAAAGAAAGAAAGAAAGAAAGAAAGAAAGAAAGAAAGAAAGAAAGAAAGAAAGAAAGAAAGAAACACACCATCAAGTTTCTGGAAGTAAGATATAATTGACTAAAAACGCTTTGGATGTGCCAGCCTGATCAAAAGAACCAGCATCTGGCTGGACCATCTGTGCCTCTTTAAACACCGCCAAGAAAGATGTCTACCCCACGGCAGCCATTTGCAAAACAATGCTAGAGAAGTGACCGGAGAAGGTTTGTGAGTGTGTCTCTCTCTCTCTTGTGTGTGTAGGTGTATGGATTAACCATCTAAGTCAGAAGTGGGAACCATGGTCCCTTTACGACTTGTGGACTTCAACTCCCAGAATTCCTGAGCCAGCCATGCTCTGGAAGATTAGAAGGAAGAATGGAAGAAAGGAAGGAAGGAAGAAATATAATATAAACATAGGTTTGTGGTGTCGTGGTTAATGTGCTGGGCTATAAACCAGGAGACGGTGAGTTCTAGTTCCGCCGTAGGCTTGAAAAGCTGGTGGGGTGAATTTGGGCCAATCATCAGGAGACTGTGAATTCTAGTCCCACCTTAAGGATGGCATCTCGTTGGGAGACTGGGTTAATCACCAGGGGACTGAGTTCTAGTCCTGCCTTAGGCATGAAAGCTAGCTGGGTGACTTTGGGCCAATCACCAGGAGACAGTGAGTTCTAGTTTCACCTAGAACTTCACACCTTAGGCATGAAATCTGAGTGGCTGAGCCAATCACCAGGAGATGGTGAGTTCTAGTCTCACCTTAGGCATGAAAACTGTGTGGGTGACTTTGAGCCAATCACCAGGAGACCGTGACTTCTAGTTCTGCCTTAGGCATGAAAGCCAGCTGGATGACTTTGGGCCAATCACCAGGAGACGGGGATTTCTAGTTCTCCCTTAGGCATGAGAATTGGTTAAGTGACTTTGGGCCAATCACCAGGACACTGTGAGTTCTAGTCCTTTCTTAAGCATGAAAGCTGGCTGGGTGACTTTGGGCCAATCGCCAGGAGACGGTGAGTTCTAGTTCTGCCTTAGGCATGAAAGCCATCTGGGTGACTTTGAGCCAATCACCAGGAGACGGTGAGTTCTAGTCCTGCCTTAGGCATGAAATCCGGCTGGGTAACTTTGAGCGAATCACCAGGAGATGGTGAGTTCTAGTTCTGCCTTAGGCATGAAAGCCAGCTGGGTGACTTTAAGCCAATCACCACAGTCACTCATGCCTAAGGTGACTTTGAGCGAATCACCAGGAGACGGTGAGTTCTAGTCCTGCCTTAGACATGAAATCCGGCTGGGTGACTTTGGGCCAATCACCAAGAGGCGGTGAGTTCCCCAGATCTTGTGAACCGACTTGATTTTCCTTCCAGAATTTTTGCGGAGGAAGAAAACAGGTTGCGTTCTCTGCTGTTAGCAAGCCATGTTTCGTTCCAACTCTGCAATCCTTACTGCCAACTTCACCCCTCCTCTGCCCTCCTCTTTCTTTTAAAAAAAAAAAAAGACAAAAAGAGAGAGAAAAAAAAAAAACCCAAACACAACCCTCCAAATCCCCCGTGCCAACCTTACCAAGAAAAATATATCCAGGTTTGTAAGAATTGCCAAGGGCAGATCGCCGTTTTCCTTCCATTATCATTTCACGCTCGACTAAAAAAAAATGTATCGGAACAGCTGGGTGAGTTCAGGAGGCTTGGAAGAAAATCGTACTCAACTTTCTTTTTCTGATTAAAATATATATATATATACACACACACCATCTTTCTTCCAGCTTCTGTTCTCATCGTTCAGAAAAACCATTAAGCATTCTCGCTAGCTCCCTTCGGTATCGGGAGAAAGTTAAAAGGGGGGGTGGGGGAAACCTACAGCCTCCTGTGCATTTCTTTTTTTTGGGGGGGGGATAAATTTCTTCTTTGGCACGGTGGTCTTACGTATAAATGAGATTTCGTGGCAGTAAGGGGTCGCGGGTTCTCGTCAGCCTCAAAACACCAACAGGAGCCGAGTCCGTAGGGCGAAATTTTGTGGGTCTCCAAAATTCCTTTGGATTCACACACAGCTCCTGTCCTGGTTTCCATGGATCTCCTTGGTTGAGATACGTGGTACAAGGACAGATGAGGCGAAGCCTGGCTTTAAAAACAGTCACTGTGAGAGGGACCCTGGACTGCGAGTGGACGATCCCTTAAAGGTGAGCCAGCCGTGTGCGGCGACAGCAGCCAAAAGAGCTGTGTTGTGGCCCGCCAGCAGCTACGAAGCTAGCAGCAGATTCGGACAGTGAGGAGGCTGGGGAGGAACACGGGCCAGTCCTGGAGCCTGGGGAGGGCTCTGATGACTGCTCTGCGTCGAAGGCAGAGAGGAGGCCAGAGCCGTCTGACAGTTGTTCTGACCTAGAGTCATTAAAACACACAACGAGTCCCAAAAACTTCTTTTATTGCAACAGCTGTGAATTCTGTTCATTCACAGCTGAGTCCCAATTAGTTGTAAAGAGTCCTTCAGGAGAAGTCCTTCGGAATAATCACCCACCTTTATCTCCCTTGACACGCTGCCAAATACTTACCATATTTTTCGGAGTATAAGACGCACCTTTTTCCCGCCTAAAAGGGGGTGAAAATTTCGGTGTGTCTTATACACCGAATGTATTTTATTATGTATATTATTCTTCTGAACGTTGTGAAAACAGAGGCATAGAATCTAAATCACCTGAAGTATTAGTACCCGCTTTATAAATCCTTTGTAGAGGGACGTGGTGGCTCAGTGGCTAAGACGCTGAGCTTGTCGATCGAAAGGTCGGCAGTTCAGCGATTCGAGTCCCTGGTGCTGCATAATGGAGTGAGCTCCCGTTACTTGTCCCAGCTTCGGCCAAGCATACACTTATCAGAGACCTAAGGGACGTAGTGGCTCAGTGACTAAGACACTGAGCTTGTCGATCGAAAGGTCGGCAGTTCAGCGGTTCGAATCCCTAGTGCCGCGGAACGGGGTGAGCTCCCGTGACTTGTCCCAGCTTCTGCCAACCTAGCAGTTCGAAAGCAGGTAAAAAATGCAAGTAGAAAAATAGGGACCACCTTTGGTGGGAAGGGAACAGCGTTCCGTGCGCCTTTGGCGTTGAGTCATGCCGGCCACATGACCACGGAGACGTCTTCGGACAGCGCTGGCTCTTCGGCTTTGAAACGGAGATGAGCACTACCCCCTAGAGTCGGGAATGACTAGCACATATGTACGAGGGTAACCTTTACTTTTTTATAAATCCTTTGTAAGGCCACACCTGGAATACTGCCTCCAATTTTGGTCAGCAGAATATAAAAAATGTCCGATTATATGGACCGTGTACGATTCTGGCCAGGCTCACGATACAATTATTGCCTCCGAAAGCAGGTTGGAAATACAGAGCTGGCAAGAGGCACGAAAGCAAGCAATTACCCAGCTTGTTCAGCGAATGTAAATATCAGAGACGGGAGATATTAGAGACAATAAAGTCACCTTAAATAAACATCATCAAAGTGCCCATGGAAGCTTCTGCAAGACGAGACTCAGCTCGTTTGCCGAGTCTTTCGAGAATCATTCTGAAGGATTTTCCCGATTCTTCTTGTTTTAAAAAATTAAAATTTTAGGAGAATCTGGATGCTGGCCTAGAATGAAGAGACGCAATTTTTTTAAAAAAATTTGATTTATATGCCGCCCTTCTCCGAAGACTCAGGGCGGCTTACAATGTGCTCAGCAATAGCCTTCATCCTTTTGTATATTTATACAAAGTCAGCTTATTGCCCCCACAAACTGGGTCCTCAATTTACCTACCTTAGAAAGGATGGAAGGCTGAGTCAACCTTGAGCCTGGCGAGATTCGAACCTGCAGTAATTGCAGGCAGCTGGTCTTAATAACCAGCTTAATAACAGGGTGCCTTAGACCACTGTACTACCAAGGCTCTTATGATTGATTATGATTCACTTAAGAGAATTGTATTTATAAAGTGCAAGTCGTTCTCGACTTACGATCACAAATAGAGCTCCAAATTTTTGTCGCTAAGCGAGACATTTCTTAAAATTGAATCAATACAAGATTTCCAGATAGTGTTCAAGGACAGCCCCGAGTAGAGTGCACTGCAGCAGTCAAGAACTAGCAGTCAAGAAGTCAAAAAAAAATGTTCTTTTCATGTTGGGAATCTCCAGGAAAGACATGTCTGAACTGTGGCTACCATTTAGGGGAAAGAGGGATCAAAGTGAGCATGCTAAAAATTCAGCAAGTGATTCATATTTATGACGGTTGCAACATCCCAGGGTCACGCGATCCCCTTTTGCGAACTTCCGACAAGCCCAGTCCACGGGGAAGCCAGATTCACTCAATAACCATGTTACTAATTTAGCAACAGCAGGCATTAACTGTGGCCAGACAGGGGCAAAACACACTTAACAACTGCTTTCCTTAGCAATATAAATTTTGGGCTCCATTGAGGTCGTAAGTCGAGGACCACCTGGTATGCAAATTTCGTGTGACTGAAATTCTGAAGCGCACAAATGTTTTCAGGGGATTGATGCACCTTGCTTGCCCTGTTCCTTGATTGCCCCATTTCTGAGAGAATAATATGTTTAAAAATACACGTTTGATTTTAAAATGATGAACCAAATTAGGACATCCCTTGAAAATGCCCTTCGTGGACCCAGATGTTAAGATTTTTATCTGGGCTTCTAAAACTAAACAATTCAACCCAAATCTAAGGGGGGGGGAGGAAATGGAGACCAGGTTAATGGGGCGGGAATGACATTAAATTAATTCAAATGCAAATTAGCTGAATACATTTTCTAGACCACGATAAATGTATGGACTTCAATTCCCAGAATTCCCCCGCCGGCATGCCGGCGGGGGAATTCTGGGAGTTGAAGTCCATACATCTTAAAAGTTGTTGAGATTGTGACACGCAACACTACAGGTAGTCTTTGACTTACAACCATTCGTTCAAAGTTACGCCGCCACTGAAAAATG
>NW_027256888.1:81615130-81668055 GCF_029215685.1 Pituophis catenifer annectens
CTCAGACAAAACGGCCATCAACGGGCACATAGAACTGGACCACATTTACACACCATTCGAAAGAGACAATCCAAAAGCTAAAAGATCACTGCACTTCCTGGCCAGAAATAAAATGCCCACAAGAGCAGAGATTAACACAGTGTTTCTCAACCTTGGTAGCTTGAAGATGGGTGGACTTCAACTCCCAGAATCCCCCAGCCAGCGGCACTCAGACAAAACGGCCATCAACGGGCACATAGAGATGGACCACATTTACACACCATTCAAAAGAGACAATCCAAAAGCTAAAAGATCACTGCACTTCCTGGCCAGAAATAAAATACCCACAAGAGCAGAGATTAACACGGTGTTTCTCAACCTTGGTAGCTTGAAGATGGGTGGACTTCAACTCCCAGAATCCCCCAGCCAGCGCTGCTGGGAGTTGAAGTCCACCCATCTTCAAGCTTCCAAGGTTGAGAAACGCTGTATTACAGGAATGATGCAATGATGCAATTGCAATGATGCTCTTCTATCTGTATTTAATTTGCTATTCTAATGCAGCTCTACCTATCAGAAAGCTTTGCCAGATCTTTCCTAGCCGTTGTAAGAGCCACTGTCAGCCAAAGCGTAGATCAGCCCAGTCAAATCCCGGGATCGTCCCTTGGTGGGATGTAGGCAATTATCACACAAGGAGGAAAATTGCAACCTGTTTATTCTGTGCAGCAATAAAGGGCTTCTCTGGGGACCTTGCGTGGCAGATCGAGAGGCGCCTCCCGCAATGCACAAATCAGCAAAACCAAGGCCCCTGATCGCTAGCGGACAATAGGCAGCAAGCAGTCAATTATTCACGCCTCTGGCTGAAGGTTATTAAAATATTACAGCCTCCGTCCTTTTGTCGTGATGGTACCGCATTCCAGAAACTTGGAATTTAGAATTTTTTGCAAAGGTGCCAAAGGATCAGTGTCTATTCTATTCTGTTCTGTTCTGTTCTGTTCTGTTCTGTTCTGTTCTGTTCTGTTCTATTCTATTCCATTCTATTTTCTATTCTATTCTTTCTTTCTCTTTTTTCTCTTTTTTTCTTTTTCTTTCTCACTCCTTCCTTCTTTCCTTTCTTCCTCCCTCCCTTCCTCTGTCCCTCTTTCTTTCTTTCTTTTTCTTTCTTTCTTTGCATCTTTCTCTTTCGTTTTCTTTTTCTTTTTCTTTCTCTCTCCTTCCTTCTTTCCTTTCTTCCTCCCTCCCCCCTCCATCCCTCTTTCTTTCTTTTTCTTTCTTTCTTTCTTTCTTTCTTTTTCTTTTTCTTTCTTTTTCTTTCTCACTCCTTCCTTCTTTCCTTTCTTCCTCCCTCCCTTCCTCCGTCCCTCTTTCTTTCTTTTTCTTTCTTTTTCTTTCTTTTTCTTTCTTTTTCTTTCTTTCTTTCTTTTTCTTTCTCTCTCCTTCCTTCTTTTCTTTCTTCTTCCCTCCCTCCCCCCTCCATCCCTCTTTCTTTCTTTCTTTCTTTCTTTCTTTCTTTCTTTCTTTCTTTCTTTCTCTTTCTTTTTCTTTCTCACTCCTTCCTTCTTTCCTTTCTTCTTCCCTCCCTCCCCCCTCCATCCCTCTTTCTTTCTTTCTTTCTCTTTCTTTTTCTTTCTCACTCCTTCCTTCTTTCCTTTCTTCCTCCCTCCCTTCCTCTGTCTCTCTTTCTTTTTCTTTCTTTTTCTTTCTTTTTCTTTCTTTCTTTCTTTTCATCTTTCTTTCTTTTTCTTTCTCTCTCCTTCCTTCTTTCCTTTCTTCCTCCCTCCCTTCCCCCCTCCCCCCCTCCATCCCTCTTTCTTTCTTTTTCTTTCTTTCTCTTTCTTTCTTTTTCTTTCTCACTCCTTCCTTCTTTCCTTTCTTCCTCCCTCCCTTCCTCCATCTTTCTTTTTCTTTCTTTCTTTCTTTCTTTCTTTCTTTCTTTCTTTCTTTCTTTCTTTCTTTCTTTCTTTCTTTCTTTCTTTCTTTCTTTCTTTCTTTCTTTCTCACTTTCTTTCTATTTATTTCCTTCCTTCCTTTTCCTCCCTTTCTTTCGATTTCTTTCTTTTCCTTCCTTTCCTCCCTCCTTCCTTCCTTCCTTCCTTTCTTTTGGCAGCTTACAACATTAAAAGCATTAAAATCATAAAACCATAGAATTCCTATGGAAATTCTCAGTCATCCAGGACACGCTTGTTCTAAAGGTGTTTTTTTCAAGAGGCAACGGACTTCCTTGTTTTTTCTTTGAAGATGTTTCGCTTCTCATCCAAGAAGCTCCTTCAGTTCTGCTTGGATAGTGGGGACTTTTCTGATCAATGGGGAAGCCGGCTTCACTTAACAACCGTGTAACTAACTTAACAACTGCAGTGATTCACTTAGCAATTGTGGCAAGGAAGGTCGTAAAATGAGACAAAACGCACTTAACAAATGTCTCACTTAGCCACAGAAATATTGGGTTCCATTATGGTCGTAAGTCGAGGACTACCGGTATATAGTGTTGAAAAGCTCTTTATTTTGTGATTATTTGTTATCATTATTAATACTTCAAGAGACCGCAGCTGGAAAGCCCCGATTTATAATGAAGATTTCTAAGAGGAACAGCATGAATCCAAGGCACACAGAATCATCCTATGAAGCTTCAGAGCAAGGCAGAAAAAAGAGCATATTAATTAATATAAGCTCTACCTAGGAGGGCTCTTCAGGTGAAACAAATAAAAATTTGCGAACCTGAATTATAACCTTTTAAAGTCTCACAAACAAGCAATAGAACCAGCATAAGAGGATCTATTTCAGTGTTTACCTGAAGATGGGTGAACTTCAACTCCCAGAATTCCCCAGGCAGCCTTGCTGATTAGAGAATTCTGGGAATTGAAGTCCACCCATCTTCATCTGATGACCCTGTTCTGTCCCCGTCTCTCACACATGCACACAAACAGACAGCCGGGGGTTAAATAAACTGGCAGACAACCAATTCTTCCGATAAGATGCTTGGCAGCAACCCAGTAGCTGCTTGCCAAGAACTTTAGTAAATAAACAAAATACACACAGTCAAGAATTGCCCAGTTCGTAAAATAAATCCAAGGCCGATAATATTGTTTCCAAAGATGCAATGTGACTCAATAGTAGTTAGTTTTGTCTGTCACAGAGTCTGAATGGCCACCTCACCCCCTTTTATATCCTGTGGGGTGTGGTCCAGTGACTCAGCCTAATTTCGGGCACGCCTTTTCTTCTGTTGCGCGCGCTTATCTCTGTGATGCTGGCGTGGATCCAGCCAAGACTCATTACCCTCATCACTGTCCACCTGTGGCTGCGTGGACGTGCTTGGCCCCGGCCCTATCTCTTGCCCTTCGGCGGACACCGAAGGCATTGCCAGAGAGGAGGGTCCTGGAGAGGGAGGCCTTGCCAACTCCTCTCCTTCACTCTCGGAGTCCTCTCCTGCCGATGACACAGGCTCAGGTAACAGAGCCACAACAGATCCAGCTTCATATGGCGATTCCTAGCAAGGCTGGCTAGGGAATTCTGGGAGTTGAAGTCCGCCCATCTTCAAGTGACTTGAGATGGAGAGACACTGGTCTATTTAAGCACCGTGATCCTTTCTTGGCCCGAATAAAATTAAGCAACACTTGTGTCCTTCCAACTCTCGCGACGATTTTTGTGACCAGCGAGAGTGCCAAATGCTTCACTTTTCAGCAGGTGACACCAATCGGAGCCGCAGGAGAACAGATGCTTCCTTTCACTGGAATTATAATTCAAAGGATGTAATAACGATGCATGAGACAGACATAACGGAATAACAGAGTGGGAAGGGACCCTGGAGGTCTTCCAGTCCAACCCCCTGCTGAAGCAAGAGACCCTATCCTCTCAGACAAGTGATTGTCCAGTCTCTTCTTGAAAACCTCCAGTGATGGAGCACCCACAACTTCCGGTGGCAAGCAGTTCCACTGATGAATTGTCCTCACTGTTAGGAAGTTTCTCCTTAATTCCAGGTTGCTTCTCTCTCCTTGATTAGTTTCCATCCATTTCTTCTTGTCCTGCCTTCTGGTGCTTTGGAGAGTTAGGTTGAGCCCCCTCTTCTTTGGGGCAGCCCCTCAAATATGGGAACACTGCTATCACGTCACCCTTAGTCAGTTGTGAAATTCAATTTTTTTTTTACCACCGGTTCTATGGGCGTGGCTAGATGGGCGTGGTGTGGCAGGGGAAGGATACTGCAAAATCCCCATTCCCTCCCCACTCTGGGGCCAGCCAGAGATGGCATTTTCCGGTTCTCCAAACTACTCAAAATTTCCGCTACCAGTTCTCCAGAACCTGTCAGAACCTGCTGGATTTCACCCCTGGCCCTAGTCCTTCAGATAAATAAATAAATAAATAAATAAATAAATAAATAAATAAATAAATAAATAAATAAATAAATAAATAAATAAGTAAGTAAGTAAGTAAGTAAGTAAGTAAGTTAATAAGTAAGTAAGTAAGTAAGTAAGTAAGTAAGTAAGTAAGTAAGTAAGTAAGTAAGTAAATAAATAAATAAATAAATAAATAAATAAATAAATAAATAAATAAATAAATAAATAAATAAACTTTATTGTCATTGTATGTGTATACACAGTGTATCCAGACAAAGAAATTCACTTAACACCCAAAGACCAGGTCCAACACACATAATCCCCAAACACACTCCCACCCACCACAATTCCCCACCCCTAAACCACCCAAACATCCACACAACAGACCAAGTAATACTGTCCAACAGCTCACTGACGGTGGCCCTTTAGTTCATGGTTGAGTGCAATTATAGCTCTGGGATAAAAACTATTCAGAAGACGTGCGGTCCGAGTTTTAAATCGTTCAGTATCTTCTGCCAGAAGGCAACAGTCCAAAAAGATTGTAAGCATGATGGGAAGAGTCTCTGAGAAGGTTATGCAACTTCCCCAAACGGCGAGATTCGAAGAAGTTGCATAACATTCTCAGAGACTCTTCCCATCCTGCTTACAATCTTTTTGGATCTGGTTATTGCATAGAGCTTAGGAGCTAATGGTGACGAAATTTGACTCAAGACATTGGATTCTTAGAACGTAGAATAATAGGGTTGGAAGGGACTTTTGGTGTCTTGTAGTCCAACCCCCTGTTCAGGCAAGAAACCCTCTACCACTTCAGACAAATGGTTGTCCAATCTCTTCTTAAAAACTTCCAGTGCTGGAGCATCCAGAACTTCTGGAGGCAAGCCAGTCCACTGATTAATTGTTCTCACTGTCAGGAAATTTCTCCTTAGTTCTAGGTTGCTTCCCTCCTTGACATTTAACATCGATTTCAACAGAAGAGACTCAGAAGAATTGAAGAGTCCCAGGTGTTCTGTAAACGCCAAACAACCAACCTCAGGGAGCACCGAGGTGTCCACAAAAATAGATTTCCCATCTCCTTCCCATTCAACGATGCACTCTCACGAAAAAAATCCAATGCTCATTTTACAGTGTGGAAAATCCTTAATTGTCTTATTTGTTAACTCATTCTCAGCCGAGCTTAAACCAAGACGTTCTACGGATAAGAAGAGGTATATGATAAGCCGCAACAAAATAAAATCTAAAAGAAAGACAGATTACAGAATTATAGAATAAACAGCGTCGGAAGGGGACTCGGAGGCCTTCTAGTCCAACCCCCTTCCTCAGGCAGGAAACCCCTACACCATTTTAGACAAATGATTGGCCAAGCTCCGCAGCTGTTAAGCGAATCATTGCAGTTGTTTCATTGCATTGCAAATAGAATAGAATAGAATAGAATAGAATAGAATAGAATAGAATAGAATAGAATAGAATAGAAAATAGAAAATTAGAATAGAATAGAATAAAAAATAGAAAGAAAATTAGAATAGAATAGAAAATAGTATAGAATAGAATAATATTAAATAGAATAGAATAGAATTAATCGAGAAGAGAAGAGAAGAGAAGAGAAGAGAAGAGAAGAGAAGAGAAGAGAAGAGAAGAGAAGAGAAGAGAAGAGAAAATATGGAATGGAATGGAGTAGAGTAGAGTAGAGTAGAATAGAATAGAATAGAATAGAATAGAATAGAATAGAATAGAATAGAATAGAATAGAATAGAATAGAATAGAATAAAAAATAGAAAGAAAATTAGAATAGAATAGAAAATAGTATAGAATAAAATAATATTAAATAGAATAGAATAGAATTAATCGAGAAGAGAAGAGAAGAGAAGAGAAGAGAAGAGAAGAGAAGAGAAGAGAAGAGAAGAGAAGAGAAGAGAAGAGAAAATATGGAATGGAATGGAGTAGAGTAGAGTAGAGTAGAGTAGGATAGGATAGGATAGGATAGGATAGGATAGGATAGGATAGGATAGGATAGGATAGAATAGAATAGAATAGAATAGAATAGAATAGAATAGAATAGAATAGAATAGAATAATATTAAATAGAATAGAATAGAATAGAATTAATCGAGAAGAGAAGAGAAGAGAAGAGAAGAGAAGAGAAGAGAAGAGAAGAGAAGAGAAGAGAAGAGAAGAGAAGAGAAGAGAAAATATGGAATGGAATGGGATAGGATAGAATAGAATAGAATAGAATAGAATAGAATAGAATAGAATAGAATAGAATAGAATAGAATAGAATAGAATAATATTAAATAGAATAGAATAGAATAGAATTAATCGAGAAGAGAAGAGAAGAGAAGAGAAGAGAAGAGAAGAGAAGAGAAGAGAAGAGAAGAGAAGAGAAGAGAAGAGAAGAGAAGAGAAGAGAAGAGAAAATATGGAATGGAATGGGATAGGATAGGATAGGATAGAATAGAATAGAATAGAATAGAATAGAATAGAATAGAATAGAATAGAATAGAATAGAATAGAATAGAATAATATTAAATAGAATAGAATAGAATAGAATTAATCGAGAAGAGAAGAGAAGAGAAGAGAAGAGAAGAGAAGAGAAGAGAAGAGAAGAGAAGAGAAGAGAAGAGAAGAGAAAATATGGAATGGAATGGGATAGGATAGGATAGGATAGAATAGAATAGAATAGAATAGAATAGAATAGAATAGAATAGAATAGAATAGAATAGAATAGAATAGAATAGAATAATATTAAATAGAATAGAATAGAATAGAATTAATCGAGAAGAGAAGAGAAGAGAAGAGAAGAGAAGAGAAGAGAAGAGAAGAGAAGAGAAAATATGGAATGGAATGGGATAGGATAGGATAGGATAGGATATGATAGGATAGGATAGAATAGAATAGAATAGAATAGAATAGAATAGAATAGAATAGAATAATATTAAATAGAATAGAATAGAATAGAATTAATCGAGAAGAGAAGAGAAGAGAAGAGAAGAGAAGAGAAGAGAAGAGAAGAGAAGAGAAGAGAAGAGAAGAGAAGAGAAGAGAAGAGAAGAGAAAATATGGAATGGAATGGGATAGGATAGGATAGGATAGGATAGGATAGGATAGGATAGAATAGAATAGAATAGAATAGAATAGAATAGAATAGAATAGAATAGAATAGAATAGAATAGAATAATATTAAATAGAATAGAATAGAATAGAATTAATCGAGAAGAGAAGAGAAGAGAAGAGAAGAGAAGAGAAGAGAAGAGAAGAGAAGAGAAGAGAAGAGAAGAGAAGAGAAGAGAAGAGAAAATATGGAATGGAATGGGATAGGATAGGATAGGATAGGATAGGATAGGATAGGATAGGATAGAATAGAATAGAATAGAATAGAATAGAATAGAATAGAATAGAATAGAATAGAATAATATTAAATAGAATAGAATAGAATAGAATTAATCGAGAAGAGAAGAGAAGAGAAGAGAAGAGAAGAGAAGAGAAGAGAAGAGAAGAGAAGAGAAGAGAAGAGAAGAGAAGAGAAAATATGGAATGGAATGGGATAGGATAGGATAGGATAGGATAGGATAAACAGAGTTGGAAGGGACCTTAGAGGTCTTCTAGTCCAACCCCCCCGCTCAAGCAGGAAACCCTCTACCATATCAGTCAAATAGTTGTCCGAGCTCCGCAGCTGTTAAGCGAATCATTGCAGTCATTAACAACGCAAGTGAAGCCGGCTTCCCCATTGACCTCATATTTATGACGGTCGCAAAAAGGGATCACGTGTCCCCGGGACACTGCGACCGTCAGAAATATGAGTCAGTCGCCAAGCGTCCAAATTTCGTTCATGTGGGGGGGGGGATGCTGCAACGTTTGCGAGTGTGAAAAACAGCCCTGCGTCTGTTTTCTCCGCGCCGTGGCAACTTCGAACATCACTCAATGAACCGACGTAAGTCGAGAACGACCCGATATTTACGTTACCAAAGCTTGTCCTGAGCTTGCAGTCAGAGCAACATTAATTATCTCTCCTTTTATCCAGCGCCTTCGGGAAACCCGTCTTGGAAAGTGGAGCGGTAATAGCATTGATGTTTTTTCCCCCCCGTGCCTTCCCTGTGTCATTTGCCCCACGGCAGCCCACCCACCCACCCACCCACCCACCGCCACCCGTCCCCAAAGCAGCTTCGAAAGATCAGGCCACCGTTTGCCGTTTGGCACAGGAACACCAGCGACCTGCTCTATAATTTCCCCTAATCAAGGCTGCCTTCCTATTAAACGAGGGATGGGGTGGGGAGAGAAAAAAAAAAATCATTATTCTTTGCTACAACGGGGCAATTTTCTTCTCCGTGTGCATTGGTTAATCAATTTTGCAAGCCGCTGCCTGGAGAAGGGAACCAAGGGGGGAAAAAACGGTGGCAGCTAATGCAAAATGTTCACCGGGGATATTCTTTGTACCTGAACCAGGTGCCGCCTGGTCTTCACCTCACCCTTTCCCGCCACGTCCCTTCTCCACATGCCCCAATTATAAACCGCAACGGGAAAATATCCAGGTAAAATCGGAACCGCTAAGTTTCCCGGTTTCCTCCACTTTATTGAAACACCGGATCAGAAAGCCAATCAGCAATCAAATCAACAATTGGTCTTCCTCTTAAGAGTAGAAAGAAATGGGCCGGCAAAAGACGCCCAGAAACCGTAGATAAATCTGGGCTGCCACCCCTTCATTATCCCCCCGAATTTCCTGTGGGCATTTTATTTTATTTTTTTTCAATCCCACTTCTGTTATTTTTATAAATAACTCAAGCTGGTGAACGGATCTAATAATCTTTCCTCCTATTTTCCCCGCAATAGCAACCCTATTGTGAAGTGGGTTGGGCAGAGAGAGAAGGACCGGTCCAAAGTCACCCAGCTGCTTTCATGGCTATGGGAGGACTAGAACTCCCAGTCGCCTGACGATTGCCCCCAAAACCACTCAGCTGCTTTCGTGACTAAGGAGCGACTAGAACTTGCCATCTCCTGGGGATCGGCCCAAGGTTGCACAGCCAGCTTTCATGCCTAAGAGGAAACTAGAACTCACGGTCTCCTGATGATTCGCTCAAAGTCACCAAGTCACTTACATGACTAAGGCAGGACTAGAACTCACCGTCTCCTGGTAATTGGCTCAAAGTCACCAAGTCACTTTCCTAGAACTCACCGTCTCCTGGTAATTGGCTCAAAGTCACCAAGTAACTTTCATGCCTAAGGCAGGACTAGAACTCACCGTCTCCTGGTAATTGGCTCAAAGTTACCAAGTCACTTTCCTAGAACTCACCGTCTCCTGATAATTGGCTCAAAGTCACCAAGTCACTTTCCTAGAACTCACCGTCTCCTGGTAATTGGCTCAAAGTCACCAAGTCACTTTCATGCCTAAGGCAGGACTAGAACTCACTGTCTCCTGATAATTGGCACAAAGTCACCAAGTAACCTTCATGCTTAAGGCAGGACTAGAACTCACCGTCTCCTGGTGATTGCCCCAAAGTCACCCAGCTGCTTTCATGCCTAAGGCAGGACAAGAACTCACCATCTCCTGATTCCTAGCCTAGTAGGCTTCGCCATTTGGTAGACTTTTGTTACCTCCCTGCAAAGTAGTTGGAGAAGAATCGCACCCGGAAGTTCTAGATCTGTCTTTATTGTCAGGTTAGCTTCACCGAATTTTACAAGCCTGGAAATTCATTTTTCCCTCCTGGTGTTTACAGAAACTGGGGAGGGTCCCTTCTGAGATATTTTTGCCACCCATTCCCCCCCCCATTCCTTTTGCAGGCTAAGCTGCCTCTCATCTGATCACTGCCTAGTCTGTGGCTCTTCCTTCTGTCTCCCTGGACAGTTTCCACATAATTTTACATTTTTAGTGCCAGCACTAGTACTCTCAAAAGAGGGAACATCGCTAGAACGTGGATGGATCCAAACCACAGTTTGTCTGTTCCCGCTACTTGATTTCCAGAGTGAAGAATCCGATATCTCTGGAACCTTTACCCAAGGGTAGAGATAGTCCTCGACTTACGACAGTTCATTCAAAGTTACAACGGCCCCGAAAAAAGTGACATAACCGTTTTTCAAATTTACGACTCTTTTAGTATCCCCATGGTCAAATCAAAATTCAGACGCTTGGCCACTGACTCGTATTTATGACCGTCGCCGTTGTCCCTGGGTCACGTGATCCCCTTTTGAGACCTTCTGACAAGCCAAGTCAAGGGGGAAGTCAGATTCACTTAAGAACCTAGCTTAAGAACCGCAGCGATTCACTTAACAACTGGGGCAAGAAAGGTAGGGCAAAACTCATTTGTCTCATTTAGCAACAGAAATGTTGGCTTGCAATGTGTTTGCAAGTCGAGGACTCCCTGTACCTCAAAATTGTTTTTATTAATGGAAAGTACAGAGAAGAAATACATGCCTGGGTGAAAATTATGTGTAAAGTCAGGTTGTGTTTAGGGGGGATAAAAAGCTTGCAAAAAGCATCTATTTTTGGAAAAGTACCTTCAACAGACAAAAATATCACAAGAAAAATGCCGGTCAAGATACAAGGTAGAAAGTGGATGGAATCGGAATTTGATGGTTTTGTCTGTTTCCAATTCTGTCTCTTTTCCTGACTGATCAGACTTTTGAAAGTCACAAAAGGGGATCACGTGACACCGGGAACCGTCATAAATATGAGTCAGGTGCCAAGAAAGTCTGGATTTTGAACACGTGGCCATGCGGATGTTCCAATGGTCATAAGCAGTGGTGGGATTCAAATAATTTAACAACTGGTTTCCTGCCCTAATGACCGGCTGGGTAGGCGTGGCTCGGTGGTCATGTGACTTGGTGGGCTTGGCCAACTCAACATCACTCACATCAATGGGCGCTTCGCCTTAACTGGTACAATGTAACAAGGGTTAACCGGAGAGGCAGTTTCTGTAAGCAGGGCAATAAAGATTAGGCTAGAAACACCACCAGAATGTTTCCTTCCTGCCTTCCTTACAGGATTAGCCCTGCAAAGTGGAAAAAAAACAAAATAAGTTTTCTTCCAACAACCGGTTCTCCGAACTGCTTAGAAAGTTAACAACCGGTTCACCCGAATAGGTGCGAACTGGCTGAATCCCACCACTGGTCGTAAGTGTGAAAAACGGTCCTAAATCACTTAGCAAAGTGCCATTGTAACTTCGAACGGTCACTAAATGAATAGTTGTAAACCGAGGTAATTTTGGCTCAAGGGTCTTTGATTTCCAAGGTTGGGCTAACTTGGATGGTTGACAGCTTTCGTCAACCTTTTTTTAAAGCATTTTGTTCACCTGTGACCAGGGGCGGGTTGTAAATCCCGTCACTACCGGTTCGCTCGTGCGCGCGCGGCACTTCTGCGCATGCGCAGAAACATCCAGGTGGATGGGCAGAGCCTCATCTGCAAACCGGTAGCAACCCACCACTGCCCGTGACCGCAGGAAGTACGACCATGTCATAAAGTGAGGCTACGATTTTATATTGCTTAAGAAGTTGTTGTTGGGTTTTTTTTAAAAAAATTGCAACATTTTTTTATCATTGTTTTATCATACCTCTTTCAATGCCTTTCCCCCCTCCCCTCCCCCACTTTTAATGAAAACCGCACCGCTAAAATATGGTGATTTATTACTGAATTTCACAGTGTGATCTTTAAGCTTCCCAAGAGAAGGGGAAAAAATATGATGGCAAGCCAACTGTGATTTTACGGGTGTGAACTTGCGATATCGGGCAAAAGCGACATTATGTCGAACGCGTTAAGTGACTCGGCTCTTACGGAGGAAGGATCCCAGATACGTAGTAAGATATCAGTAACCAGGTTCACTAACCAGGATTTGTGAGCGACAGCCGACGGCGGCCGCAAAGTGCGAATGAAGCTAATTATTGATATGATACGTCTCGCTGAAAGATTTAGAGGTATTATGAATTTATTATATTTTCCCCTAAAGGCCCGGAGTACGGAGAGACTCGGAGAGCGAGAAAAAGAGAGCATTTTACAAGTTCCACAGCTTGTTTAAATGGATATAAACCTTGAGATTTGGGGTTTTCTTTGAAGCAACACTAAGACTAAATATATTTCAGCGCTAAATTGTTCTTTGAGCTCTAGCTGCTCCGGGACAGGAATTGAGGTGAAGGTAGAAATTATAGTAACTGTAATACAGGTCGTCCTCGGTTTACAGCCATTCACTTAGTGACCATTCAAAGATAAAGCAACTTATGACTTTGCTCGTCAGAAGGTCACAAAACTGGATCACATGAATGATAAATATGAGTCAGTGGCCGAGCGCCTGAATTTTGATTGCATGACATTTTTCACACTTATGACCGTTGCAGCAGCTCCGTGGTCACATGGTCAACGTTCAGACGCTTGGCTACTGACTCATATTTATGACAGTGGCGGTGTCCCTGGGGTCACGTGATCCGCTTTTGCGACAAGCCACGTCAGTAGAGAAGCGAGATTCACTTAACAACCGTGTTACTAATTTAACAACTGCCGCGATCCACTTAACGGTGGCAAGGACGATCGTAAAACAGGGGGGAAACTCACTTAACAATCGACTCGGTTAGCAACAGAAATTTTGGGCTCGATTTTGGTCGTAGGTCAAAGACCGCCTGCATATTGTCACCAGTAAAGTTTTGCTGGTGTTATTTCAAATTTACTGGGTATCTTTCCATCCCAGTTGTGCTTCAAAGTGATTTGAGGGTGGCTGTTGACCAGGGGTGTAAGTTGTGCGAGTGTTGTGACCCAAGCCCACATAGTTAATATTAAATGCAAAGCAGTTCCAAAAAACAAACAGATTTTATTAAAACAGCTGAGAATTGATTCATTCTCAGCGTATTCCAAATGAAATGAAAGCAAAGTCCTCAAAACACCATTATTCACTTTATCTCTGACCTTGGGATAATTAGGCAAACTGCCAAAGGCTTTTCTTGGCAACAGTTCAGGAACAGAAGACGCTGACAAGAAAGAAATACATCCAAACACGAAGCAAATCTCTCAACGCTTGTTTTCCGTCAAAGAGGCAAAGAGCCGTTGTTGGTCTTTTAAGCCTTATGGGAGGGACCAATCATCTCTTGGCCTTACTCCCGAGTCGTCCTCTCTGCTTTAGCTGCTCCTGCCTTCTGGCAGCTCTTCTCATACGTGCACTAGGAACAGGCTCCTCCTGTTTCTCTGCCTCTCTGCTGTCGGCCTCTGGAGGCTCCGGAGTCCGCATATCACTCCCCGATGGCCCTGGCCCCATCTCTGCCTCCGACGCAGAGCTCTCATCCGGGCCTTCCCCAAACTCCAGGACTGGCCCCTGTTCTTCCTCAGCCTCATCGCTGTCCGACTCCGCTGCCAGTTCCGCAGGCTGCTGGCGGACCACAACAGCGAGTAAGCAGCCCTAAGCCAAAGGCTGTGCGGGCGTGTGTGTGTGTGTGTGTGTGTGTGTGTGTGTAACACAACCATCTCCCATCAGTTGGTAGATGTTTGCCCCCATCTCTTCTCTGCCTTCCTGGCTGTGTGTCTGTATTTATTTCTTTTCCCGTTCTCTCTCCCGGCAGCCGACGATCCATCAGGCTGAGCAGAACGGATAGACGAAAGAATTGTGAGTGCCGCAGGAATATCACCACAATTAAGGAGGACCATAAATAGTCCCTTACATATGAAAGCGTTCAGGGGAAGTGACAAATGGCCCTTTCTCATCCTTGCGCATCCCCTTGTTACTCCTTTCCAACACAACGGCCTAAATTGTAAACGGAAGTAACGAAATGGGACTACCCAGAAAGATGCAGTTCAGGGGTGAGAAAAGTAAGATCTTGCATTTAGGCAGGAAAAACCAAAAACACAGGTACAGGACAGGTGGTACCTGGTTCAACCAGCGGTGGGTTTCACATATTTTTACCACCGGTTCACCCCGCGCGCACGCACATGCTCACTTCGCGCACTCGAGCACCTTCCGCATATGTGCTTTGCTTGCGAGCGGCTTTCGCGCATGCTCCAGGCCTCAAAAACATAGCTAAATAGGACAGCATAGCGCTGGGGCGGTTAGGCGGGCCCACCCGAGATCTCCATACCGATTCGACCGAACCGGTCTGAACCAGCACCTCTGGGTTCAACAGTAGCAACTGCGAGAGAGATCTTGGAGTCCTAGCCAACGATCACTTAAATATGAGCCAGCTGTGTGCTGCAGCTGCCAAAAAGGCCAAGACAGTCCTAGGCTGCATTAACAGAGGGACAGAATCAAAACCAAGTGAAGTTCTAGGACTATTTGATTTTGATGGTTTTTAAATTTTTGTAAATTTTATGTGTTTTAATATGGCTGTACACTGCCCTGAGTCCTTCGGGAGAAGGGCAGTATAGAAGTCTAATAAAAGTAAAAAGTAAAGTAAAAAGTAGAAGACCTCCAAAATCCCTTCCAGCCCTAGGAGTCTATGATTCTAAATTGTTGGCGTCTGCTCCGCTCTTCACAAATCCCTCTTCTCCCTGTCCATCCGTACAACTGCACACAAATGTTGGGGGGCAGGCCACACTGATGCTTGCTCAAAAGATCCAGTGATTCTTTGGATCGGCGGTTCCTAGCGGGGCTGATCCCGGAAGAGCCGTTCCTGCATCCCGCAACCCTCCGAGGGCCCAGATGCTGATTGAGGGTGTCAGAGCTAAACGCTAATCTGGAGAGACGTCGCGAAACCATCACCGAGCTGGCATCTGTCCAGCTGTCGAAGGCAATCAAAAGAGACACACAACTTCATCTGACGCGGCAGCTCCGGCTGGACCACTTCAAAGACGAAATCCTTCAGTTGTTACAAAATGCCAGCGGTGAGTGATTGATGAGGCTCGGGAAAGTCTTCCCACGAGCTTGGGTGAGTTTTATCTTCCTGGCACTATTTTAGACCCACTTAGAAATGACGGTGACCAGAATATACAATATTTGTCACCTACCAACTTTTGAGAGTCAGGCGGAGTCCCAAAATGAAAGACTCTTAATTGTATTCTTTCATCATCGCTCGCTCAGTCAAGGAGAAACTTTGAGAAATGCCCTGTTAGGAAGCCCAGCATTGTTGTGTTAGAAGCATTGCTGATTTAAAAAAAAAAAAAATTCAAATAATTTCTGGGTCTATTTCGAATTGATTCCTATGAGCAGCTGAGAAGAGGACAAAATCTGGGCATTCTAAGGGGGTATTAAAAAAAAATTAAACATGCCCCTTTTATTATTTATTTAATTTATATCTGGCCTAGATTGTTTTTTTTATAAACAACTCAAGGTGGTGAACATATCTAATACTTTTTCTTTCCCCTATTTTCCCCACAAGAGGTGTGAGGTGGGTTGGGCTGAGAGAATATGACTGGCCCAAAATCACCCAGCTCGACTTCGTGCCTAAGTTAGGACTAGAACTCACCGTCTCCTAGTGACTGGCCCAAAGTCATCCAGCTGGGTTTCATGCCTAAATTAGGACTAGAACTCACCGTCTCCTAGTGGTTGGGCCAAAGTCATCCAGCCAGCTTTCATGTCTGAGGCAGAACTAGAACTCACCGTCTCCTAGTGACTGGCCCAAAGTCATCCAGCTGGGTTTCATGCCTAAATTAGGACTAGAACTCACCGTCTCCTAATGACTGGCCCAAAGTCATCCAGCCAGCTTTCGTGACTGAGGCAGAACTAGAACTCACCGTCTCCTAGTGACTGGCCCAAAGTCATCCAGCTGGGTTTCATGCCTAAAGTAGGACTAGAACTCACCGTCTCCTAGTGGTTGGGCCAAAGTCATCCAGCCAGCTTTCATGTCTGAGGCAGAACTAGAACTCACCGTCTCCTAGTGACTGGCCCAAAATCATCCAGCCAGCTTTCGTGTCTGAGGCAGAACTAGAACTCACCATCTCCTAGTGACTGGCCCAAAGTCATCCAGGCGGGTTTCATGCCTAAATTAGGACTAGAACTCACCGTCTCCTAATGACTGGCCCAAAGTCATCCATCCAGCTTTGGTGCCTAAGGTGGGACTAGAACTCACTGTCACCAGGTGATTGGCCTCAACTCACCCAGCTGGCTTTCATGCCTAAGGCGGGACTAGAACTCACCGTCTCATTGTCTCCCACTTTCTATCCTGCGCCTTAACCAATAGACAAAACAGCCACACTCTCTTTTATATATGACATAAGAATGACACATGAAAAAAGGGGCAGAACAATTCCACAATTTCAATAATTATGTTGCCTAATTTGACCAACCCCGGGCAGGTGGCCCTAATCCAGTGTTTCCCAACCTTGGGAATTCCCAGGAGTATTGACTTCAAGTCCCAGAATTCTCATCAAAATATATACTGACTGTGGAATTCTGGGAGGTGAAATCCCCACTCCTGGAAATTCTCACGGTTGGGAAAACCAACTCTGGCCAAAACTTTGTAATCTGGATTGGCAGGCTTCGCTGACACCGTAACGATATTCCGTGGGCACCTTCACAAAATGGCTGCCGTGCTGAAGAATGCCCAGGAGAACTTTTCTTGGGTTTTTTCAACTGATTTATTTTATTTGCTAAACCCATTTTTCCCCCAGCTGCAGACAAAATGATTCTCAGCAGCTAACACAGGATATATACAAAATGAGTGAAAATATCCACGGTTACCTTAAAAGCAGACAGCGGCGAACACTTAGCAGCAAGAAAAATAACCCCAAGCTTTTTATCGGCAAGTGGACTCCCTTCGCTACGGGATTCCTGAGTTTGCAACTATTGTCCATTTAATTTGGTACAAATACTTACCTGGAGCACAGGTGCATTCCTGGCAATAAAAGGAAGACTGCCAGCCAGCTTTTGAGTTTACAGCATCCCCGTGTTCCATGTAATTTTGCAAAAAATCAATAATGGATCTTTAAATATAAAATAAAACGAGGTGAGGTAGGATGCCAAACACACTCCAGTTAAGATTAAAAAATATCCAAAGTACAGGTAATCCTTGACTTGTTTTAGTGACACTTCTTTGAAGTTACAACGGCACTGAAAAAAGTGACTTGTGACCGTTTTTCACACTTACGACCGTTGCAGCATCCCCGTGGTCAAAATTCAGATGCTTGGCAACTGACTCATATTTATGACGATGGCCGTGTCCCATGATCCTCTTTTGCGACCTTCTGACAAGCAAAGTCTACGGGGAAGACAGATTCATTTAACAACTGTGGCAGGAAAGGTCATAAAATGAGCCAAATTTCACTAACAACTGTTTCTCTTAGCAACACAAATTTTAGGCTCAATTATGGTCATAAGTTAAAGGCAACCAGGATTCACATGTTAGGTAACCAAATCATTTCCTTCCCCGCAGACTCAAGCTTTATAAACCTAATTTATCCAGTGTCCCTTGGAGGAAAAGTGGAAATGCAAACTTTTTTAAAAAACGGGATTGATGTTCTACTGTTTGGCCAAATCCATATTTAGCATAATATAGTACTATAGGTGAGTTGGATAGCTCTATAAATCCATGACAGAAAGAGGGAGAAGGAAAAAATTAGAGAAGGAAGGAGGGAGGGAGGGAGGGAGGGAGGGAGGGAGGGAAGGAAGGAAGGAAGGAAGGAAGGAAGGAAGGAAGGAAGGAAGGAAGGAAGGAAAGAGAGAGAGAGACAGAGAGAGAAAGAAATAGAGAAGGAAGGAAGGGAAGGGAAGGAAGGAAGGAAGGAGAGAGAGAAAGAAAGAAATAGAGAAGGAAGGAAGGAAAGGAAAGGAAGGAAGGAGAGAGAGAGGGAGAGAAAGAAATAGAGAGGGAAGGAAGGGAAGGAAGGAAGGCGGGAGGGAGGGTGGGAAGGAAGGAAGGAAGGAAGGAAAAGGAAGGAAGGAAGGAGAGAGAGAGGGAGAGAAAGAGAGAGGGAAGGAAGGAAAGGGAAGGAAGGAAGGAAAGAGAGAGAAAGAAAGGAAGGAAGGAAGGAAAGAAAGAAAGAAAGAAAGAAAGAAAGAAAGAAAGAAAGAAAGAAAGAAAGAAAGAAAGAAAGAAAGAAAGAAAGATCAAAATTTGCATTCTTAAACCCAGGGATTAAGTTCCCAACCAAGCTGAAATATTACTATTAATCTCCCTATTTCACAGCTTATTCCTTCAGCGTTACAGTTAGAAGATCAGGCTATTCCCGGGATTCAAATCGAGCATCATTCATTAACCGTGTTTCTGGACCGAATCACAATCTCTCAGCCTAAACCTGCCTCGCAAGATTGTCGTGGGGGCGAAGGACCACCGTGGCACGAGAGCAATGCAGTAAATTCAAAGAGATCGATAACAAAGCTTATTTGTCTTCGTTCCCAGGCATCTGGGAAGCTCCCTTCAGGTGGGTGGGCTTCTTCCAAAGTGCTCTGCAAATTTTTGCCACGGCAGGCCAATAAATCAGCCTTGTTTCTTGGAACAGCAACTTGTCTAACGGAGGCCACGCAACCCTTCCACAAAATCGCTGAGGTGTGCTAACTTTGCTCACTGCAAGGCCGCCTCCTGCCCTGGAGACACAGGGCTCACTTCTACCACCTCTCCTTCATCATGTCGGCGACCAGATGTCTTCAGGCTTTTCCTTCTGGGGACCCAGACAGGCTATTCAAGAAATCTCTCCAAGCAGCGGTGGGATTCAAATCATTTTAACAACCGGTTCTCTGCCCTGGTGACCAGCTGGGTGGGCGTGGCTGTGGTGGGCGTGGCCAGAGGGGTGACAGGCAGCAATCGGCCTCCTGCACCCAGCCACCCACCTACCCCGGGAGCAAAAACAGGCTGTGGGGGGGGGACGCGCCGCGCCCAGTGGTGAAATCCAATTTTTTTTTTACTACCGGTTCTGTGGGCGTGGCTTGGTGGGAGTGGCAGGGGAAGGATACTGCAAAATCCCCATTCCCACCCCACTCCTGGGGGGAGGATGCTGCAAAATCCCCATTCCCTCCCCACTCCTGGGGGAAGGATACTGCAAAATCCCCATTCCCTCCCCACTCCTGGGTGAAGGAATATTGCAAAATCTCCATTCCCTCCCCACTCCAGGGGAAGGATACTGCAAAATCCCCATTCCCTCCCCACTCCTGGGGGAAAGAATATTGCAAAATCCCCATTCCCTCCCCACTCCTGGGGGAAAGAATATTGCAAAATCCCCATTCCCTCCCCACTCCTGGGGGAAGGATACTGCAAAATCCCCATTCCCTCCCCACTCCTGGGTGAAGGAATATTGCAAAATCTCCATTCCCTCCCCACTCCAGGGGAAGGATACTGCAAAATCCCCATTCCCTCTCCACTCCTGGGGGAAAGAATATTGCAAAATCTCCATTCCCTCTCCACTCCTGGGGGAAGGAATATTGCAAAATCTCCATTCCCACCCCACTGTGGGGCCAGCCAGAGGTGGTATTTGCCGGTTCTCCGAACTACTCAAAATTTCTGCTACCGGTTCTCCAGAACCTGTCAGAACCTGCTGGATTTCACCCCTGGTGCTGCCCCCCCCTGCAAGCCCCATTTTGGGCCTAGTAGGCCTCCCTGCACTTACCTGGGAGCCGAAATGGGGCGTGTGGGGACTCCTGGAAGGGGCAGGGCGGGAAGGGACAGGGCCAACCAGCAATTTAACTACCGATTCGTGCGAACCTGCCCGAACCGGTTGAATCCCACCACTGCCTCCAAGTCTTTCTCAATCAATCAATCAGAATAGAACTGGAAGGGACCTTGGAGGTCTTCTAGTCCAACCCCCGCACACACTGCTGGCTCATGTTTAAGCGATCGTCCGCTGATCATCCACCTGGCAGTACTCCAGGTATGGTCTCTTACTACAATTGAGCTTCTTGTTCCAAGGTGACCAAACCGACCTCAAATGGACAGTTGAATTCAATAGGAAATGTCTGTGATTTGGATGGCTGAAACCAGCTTAAGATAGCTTTGCAAGGTAAAAGACTGAAAAATTTGGCATAACGATGGGGAATTCGATCTTGCATTTGGGGCTATAGGTAGTCCTCGACTTGTGACCAAAAGTTATGTCACTAAGCAAGACAGTTATGAAGTGAATATCGCCCCATGGTACCATCTTTCTTGCCACACTTGTTAAGGGAGTCGCTGCCGTTGTTAAGTTAGCAACACGGCTGTTAAGTGAATCTGGGCTTCCCCTTTGACTTTGCTTGTCAGAAGGTCGCAAAAGGGGAGCACGTGACCCCGCGACCGTCATAAATGTGAGTCAGTGGCCAAGCGTCTGAATTTTGATCATGTGACCACGGAGATGCTGCAACAGTCATAAGTGTGAAAAATGTCATGCCATCAAAATTCAGACGCTCGACCGCTGACTCCTTATTTATGACGGTTGTGGCATCCCGTGGAGGTGCTGCAATGGTCGTTAAATGTGAAAAGCAGTCCTGTCGTTTTCTTCAGTCCGTTGTTAACGCTGCACGGTCACTAAAATAAACGGTTGTAAGCAGTGGTGGGATTCAAATAATTTAACAATCAGTTCTCTGCCCTAATGACCAGCTGGGTAGGCGTGGCTTGGTGGTCATGTGACTGTGTGGGCGTGGCCAACTCAACGTTACTCAGGTCGATGGGCGCTTCGCCTTAGCTGTTACAATGTAATAAGGGTTAACCGGAGAGGCAGTTTCTGTAAGCAGGGTGATAAAGATTAGGCTAGAAACAACACCAGAATGTTTCAGTTCCTTACAGGATTAGCCCTGTAAAGTGGGAAAAAAACAAAATAAGATTTCTTCCAACAACCGGTTCTCTGAACTGCTTAGAAAATTAACAACCGGTTCTCCCGAATAAGTGCGAACTGGCTGAATCCCACCACTGGTTGTAAGTCGAGGACTAACTGATCCTCCATGAGAAACAAGAAATCTCAGCCGCTCATTTCCAGACCCGTATCCTGATTTTCTCTTCAGCTTGAAATAACCAAAGGAAACAAAAATAAATAAAATAAGTGGAAATGGAAAGTCAGTTAAAATCAACTGCATCGTCCAAGGTGTTTAGCCAAACACAAAACCACGCACCCTATTTTTACACACGGGTAGCGCTCCATGTTCAAATCACCCCTAAATTAAGAGCCCAGCACAATTAAATGACAACCTTTAAACAGGGGCTCCGACAATCAGTAACACAAAAGCACCAGCGACTGTCAAATCGATGGATAGCGCAGGAAGGCAAAATTAAAGTACAGCATTCATTTTTCTTTTGTTATAAAAATTGATCCGTGCCTTCTTTGACTGGGCTTTTTCTTTCTTTTTTTCTTCCTTTCTTTTCCTTTTCTTTTAAAAGAACCCCTCTTTTGTTAAAATCACAAAATCGATATTTACTAATGGTAACACCCCTGAAGGGAAGGGAAAGAGTCTGAATAATTTCAGCATAAAGTCAGACGATCCATTCCCCAAAGTTGATAGGTATTAAGCAGTGTTTCTCAACCTTGGTAGCTTGAAGATGGGGGGACTTCAACTCCCAGAATCCCCCAGCTAGCAGCACTCAGACAAAACGGCCATCAACGGGCACATAGAGATGGACCACATTTACACACCATTCAAAAGAGACAATCCAAAAGCTAAAAGATCACTGCACTTCCTGGCCAGAAATAAAATACCCACAAGAGCAGAGATTAACACGGTGTTTCTCAACCTTGGTAGCTTGAAGATGGGTGGACTTCAACTCCCAGAATCCCCCAGCCAGCGGCACTCAGACAAAACGGCCATCAACGGGCACATAGAGATGGACCACATTTACACACCATTCAAAAGAGACAATCCAAAAGCTAAAAGATCACTGCACTTCCTGGCCAGAAATAAAATACCCACAAGAGCAGAGATTAACACAGTGTTTCTCAACCTTGGTAGCTTGAAGATGGGTGGACTTCAACTCCCAGAATCCCCCAGCCAGCGGCACTCAGACAAAACGGCCATCAACGGGCACATAGAGATGGACCACATTTACACACCATTCAAAAGAGACAATCCAAAAGCTAAAAGATCACTGCACTTCCTGGCCAGAAATAAAATACCCACAAGAGCAGAGATTAACACAGTGTTTCTCAACCTTGGTAGCTTGAAGATGGGGGGACTTCAACTCCCAGAATCCCCCAGCCAGCAGTCTATCAGTCACGAGCAGAAAAATTGACCAGCAGTTCATGTTAAGCTGGCCTCCAACTTAGAATATAGTTAGAAAAATTGGGGAAAAAAAAGTTTTATCTGGGGCTTACTATTCCCAAACTTTCAAAAGAACTGCCGTAGACAGAAGCAGTATACCTGTGAATAATGGATACGGGTAATCTTCGACTTACAATCATTTAGTGACCATTCAACAGCCCTGAAAAAACTGACCTATGACTCTTTTTTTCACACTTATGACCGTTGCAGCATCCCCATGATCAAAATTTGGATGCTTGGCCACTGGCATGTCCTTATGAGGGTCACGTCATCTCCTTTTGCGACCTTCCGACAAGCAAAGGCAACGCGGAAGCCAGATTCGCTTAATGACCAAGTGATTTGCTTAAGAACGGCAGGGATT
Organism: Pituophis catenifer annectens; assembly: GCF_029215685.1. Classification (NCBI taxonomy): domain Eukaryota; kingdom Metazoa; phylum Chordata; class Lepidosauria; order Squamata; family Colubridae; genus Pituophis; species Pituophis catenifer. The sequence continues at coordinate 81,637,836 of NW_027256888.1, forward strand.
CACTTAACAACCGGGGCCAGAATGGTTGCAAAATGGGGTAAAAACTCATTTCGCAACCAATCTCTTGCTTAGCAACGGAAATGCTGGGCTTGACGTTGTGGTCATAAGTCAAGGACTCCCTGTCTTCCCCACCTGCTTCCAACCATCCACTCCAGGGACGTGGTTACAACGTCTCCCAGGTGGTTGAAAAAAACGCTCGGATTCCAATGAGGAACATGGAGCGGAACTATTATTATCATTATTGCTTTAAAGAACAAACGCACAGGAGCAAAATTGATTTATGTAAATTAAACGGGCGAGAAATAACCGCACGGCCGTCAGCAGGAGAAATGGGCTTTTTACAAGCTCAATATTTCAGCCAGATTATTCATTCTTCTCCGTGAATTATGTGGCCTGCTTTTTCCAGCTCTTATATTTTGTTAGATAGCATCAAAGCCGAGAAATAGGCGATATCTCTCATCTATGGGTCTGCTTAGGCCGGTAGTCCTCGCTTTACGACCAACAATCGAGCCCCAAATGTCCGCGAGACATTTGGCGAGTGAATTTTGGCCCCGTGTCACGACCTTTCTGGCCACAGTGGTTAAGTGAATCGCTGCCATTGTTGAGCAAGTCACTTGGTCATTAAGTGAATCTGGCTTCCGCCTTGCCTTTGCTTGTCAGAAGGTCACAAAAGAGGGACACTGTGAATCACTGCAGTTGTTAAATTAGGAACACAATTGTTAAATGAATCTGGCTTCCTCATTCCCCTGTGGCGATGTTGTCAAATACGAGTAGTCCTCCACTTACCACCACAATGGTTCCCAAAATTACTGTTGTTAAGTGAGACATTTAAGTGAGTTTTGCCCCATTTTACGATCTTTCTTGCCACAGTTGTTAAGTGAATCACTGCAGTTGATAAGTTAGTAAGCCGGTTGTTGAGTGAATCTGGCGTCCCTCATTGACTTTGTTTCTCAGAAGGTCGCAAAAGAGAATCACGTGACCCCGGGATGCTGCAACCGTCATAAATATGAGTCAGTTGCCAAGCGTCTGAATTTTTGATCACGGGACCACGGAAATACTGCAATGGTCCTAAGTGTGAAAAATGGTCATCCTCTTGGTCGCGTGATCAAAATTTGGATGCTTGGCAAACTGGTTCATATTTATGACGGTTGCAGTGTCCCGCGGTCACATGATCCCCTTTTGCGACCTTCTGACAAGCAAAGTCAATGAGGAAGGCCAGATTCGCTTAACAACCGTGTTCCTAACTTAACACATGCAGTGATTCGCTTAACAGCTGTGTCAAGAAAGGTGGTAAAATGGGGCAAAACTCACTTAACAAAGGTCTCACTTAACAACAGAAATTTGGGGCTGAATTGTGGTCGTAAGTCGAGGACTACCTGTGGGTTTTATATAAATTTACATCTATATATACAACAAACAAGAGAGTCGGGCACATTGCTAGATCGTGAGGTAAATCGTGAGGTAAATCACAAAACAGCCTACAGAGCGCACAGACGAGGGAAAAAAAGGCGGGAAAAAAGAGAAACTCCCCCTTCACACCCAGCAACCAATCATAAAGTAGATTGCCTCATGCAGGAACCTGCACTCTCCAATCACAACTCTGTCTTCTGGCCCATTATACTCTTTACTGTTCCAGCTATTAAATTAAATATCTTAACAGTTTTTCGCACTTATGACCGTTGCAGCATCCCCTTGATCACATGATTTACATTCAGATGCTTGACAGCTGACTCACACTTATGACCATTGCAGCATCCCCATGGTCACATGATTTACATTCGGATGCTTGACAGCTGACTCACACTTATGACCATTGCAGCATCCCCATGGTCACATGATTTACATTCGGATGCTTGACAGCTGACTCACACTTACGACCGCTGCAGCGGCCATGTGGTCACGTGATCAAAGTTCACCCGCTTGACAACTGACTCATATTTATGACGGCTGCCGTGATCATGCGATCCCCTTTTTCTGACCAGCAAAGTCAGTGGGGGAAGCCGGATTCACTTAACAACCCTGTTCCTCCTTTAACAACTGCAGCGATTCCCTTAACAACGTTGGCAAGACAGGTTGCAAAATGGAGCTCAACTCACTGAACCACTGTCTCGCTTAGCCACGGAAATCGAAACGGACCGTTCCATTGCGGTCATAAGTCAAGGACTACCTGTATTTCTTTGCTCCTTTTTTTATTGCAAGGGGGAGGTAAAAAAAAATCAAAGGGTTTAAGGTTGCAAAAGGAGGAAAGATATTCTATTGTTTTTCTAATGGTTGTCATCACTAATCAAACACAAACAAAGCGAGAGGCATCCGGGGAAGATGGTAACCCCGCAATAATAAATTCATCTTCCTAGAAAATAGGGCAGCTGGCGTAGGTAAAAGGGAACAGAGATCAGGAGAAAAATCTTTCCGATTTTTTAAATTTCAGAAAAATGCACGCTCCGGCTGGGAGTGGGATGGGGCAAAGAGGGGGAATCGTCTGCCAAAATATTTTCCCTCCGGCCAGTTCAGCTCAGTTCCCCCGTTTTTGCAAAAGATGAAAGGCTGACGCCTGTCTCCATCCAGGGAAGAAAAAAAACAAAATACAACCCTTTTGAAAAATCCTAACGCTTCAAGTTGCAAAAATGGAAGGGCTGCCTCGGATGAAAGTCGGGATGCCGCCGTTCCCTAAATGAATTTGTTTGGAGCTGCCGTCGTCCCCGCTGCGCTTATCTGAACCGCCGCAGGAAGAAGCGTCTGGGGGGGGGGTCTCTGCTGGTTGGCGCTGGGCGAAAGGTTCAAAAGGAGCTGGGCTTCAAAGAAGTCTCAAGGGAAGGGTCAGCGGCAGGAGGGAAGGGGAGGCAAAAAAGTCAAGATGGCACCTGGGACCGTGCCATAAGAACCGCGCCCCTGTTTCCGTGAGTGGCGCTGTTGCGGCCTCCATCTTGACTTTTTTGCCTCCCCAGCTGAGGCCTCTGCTCTCAGAATAGCTGTGCAAAGATACTTGCGCCTTCCTTCCTTCCTTCCTCACTGTAACTCTGCATGAGTCCATGTCCTTGGTTCATTTTCCTTCCTTCTTTCTTTCCTTCTTCCTTCCTTCCTTCCTTCCTTCCCTTCCCTTCTCTTCCCTTCCCTCCCTCCTTCCTTACTTCTTCTTTCCTTCCTTTCTTCCATACCCACTGTAACTCTGCATGAGTCCATGTCCTTGGTTCATTTTCCTTCCTTCCCTCCTTCCTTCTTTCCTTCCTATCTTCCTTCCCTCTTTCCTTCCCTTCCCTCCCTCCTTCCTTCCTTCCCTCCTTCCTTCCTTCTTTCCTTCCTTCCTTCCTTTCTTCCATACCCACTGTAACTCTGCATGAGTCCATGTCCTTAGTTCATTTTCCTTCCTTCCCTCCCTCCTTCCTTCCTTCCCTCCCTCCTTCCTTCCTTCCTATCTTCCTTCCTTCTTTCCTTCCCTTCCCTTCCTCCTTCCTTCCCTCCTTCCTTCCTTCTTCCCTTCTTTCCTTCCTTCCTTCCTTTCTTCCATACCCACTGTAACTCTGCATGAGTCCATGTCCTTGGTTCATTTTCCTTCCTTCTTCCCTTCCTTCCTTCCTTCCTTCCTTCCTTCCTTCCTTCCTTCCTTCCTTCCTTTCTTCCATACCCACTGTAACTCTGCATGAGTCCATGCCCTTCTTCCTTCCTTCCTTTCCTTCCTTCCTTCTTTTCTTCCCCATTGTAATTCTGCATGAGGTCATGCCCTCCCTCCCTCCTTCTTTCCTCCCTTCCTCCCTCCCTTTTACTTCCTTCCTTCCCTCCCTCCCTCCTGCTTTAATGAACAGCATAAACCCAGCGTCTCTCATCTGTCACTAAATCAGCCCCCTTTTTCTTCCGAACTTAACCTTTTCACGATTTGGCTCCTTAACGCAGCTTGTCTGGAATGTGACTTTTAAAGCAGCCGCATCCTTTTTTTTTTTTAGCCTCCTGCAAAAGTGTGTAAAAAAAAAAGAGACGGTTGCTTTAATGGAGACCAGGGAAGCGCTCCGGTTGCGTCACCCCTACGAAGCAGACAGGGAAATGGATTCCCCAGAAGACTATAAATAAATATATAAATACTTTAATTTAGAATTTAAATTAAAATACTTTAATTTGGAGAGCCACATTATTTTGCAAGTCTGTGCTGCTCGCCGCCTCCCTCTATCTCGTATCCATGCGAATTGGATGTCAGGGTGGGTTTTTTTTCCGTCTGACACCTTTTCATAATCCTCCCGCATCGTTTGGATATAAGCAATTTCCCCCTTTTTGTGCGGTAATGGATCTTTACTCTCTGTCTAAGTCACCCTCTTTACTCTCTCTGTAGCTTCTGCAAAGTCTGTTTTGATCTTCAAATGCGTTGAAATCTCTTTTCATATTAATTGAAGCTTCAGAGAAGGTTCCAGGAGGGCTGGTGACAGACGCCTGGCTGCTGCTGAGAATATCATTTGGAAATTACTACCTCTGGATTGGTCTTGCCTTGCTTTCCTAGATCTAGGCCAGAGGTGAAATGTTCCCGGTTCGGACTGGCTCGCCTGATCCGGTAGCGATGGCAGTGAGTGGTTGGGAGAACCGGTAGCAAAAATCCCTGCCCCCCCCCCCCATGCCCAGCTGAACCGCGCGATCATCAGAGGCTTTTTTAAAAAAAAATTTAAAAGCATTTTTTTCTACAATCTCTTCGGCAGAAAAAATGCTTTTAAAAGTAAAAAAAAAAAGCCTCCGATGATCGCGCTGCTCAGCTGGGATCATCAGAGCCTTTTAAAAGCATTTTTTCTACAACCTCTTCGGTAGAAAAAATACTTTTAAAAGTAAAAAAAAAAGCCTCCGATGATCGCGCGGCTCAGCTGGGATCGTCAGAGCCTTTTAAAAGCATTTTTTCTACAACCTCTTCGGCAGAAAAAATGCTTTTAAAAGTACAAAAAAAAGCCTCCGATGATCGCGCGGCTCAGCTGGGATCATCAGAGCCATTTAAAAGCATTTTTTCTACAACCTCTTCGGCAGAAAAAATGCTTTTAAAAGTAAAAAAAAAAAAGCCTCCGATGATCGCGCAGCTCAGCTGGGATCATCAGAGCCTTTTAAAAGCATTTTTTTCTACAACCTCTTCGGCAGAAAAAATGCTTTTAAAAGTAAAAAAAAAAAGCCTCCGATGATCGCGCAGCTCAGCTGGGATCATCAGAGGCTTTTAAAAGCATTTTTTCTACAACCTCTTCGGCAGAAAAAATGCTTTTAAAAGTAAAAAAAAAAGCCTCCGATGATCGCGCAGCTCAGCTGGGATCATCAGAGCCTTTTAAAAGCATTTTTTTCTACAACCTCTTCGGCAGAAAAAATGCTTTTAAAAGTAAAAAAAAAAAGTCTCCGATGATCGCGCAGCTCAGCTGGGATCGTCAGAGCCTTTTAAAAGCATTTTTTCTACAACCTCTTCGGCAGAAAAAATGCTTTTAAAAGTAAAAAAAAAAGCCTCCGATGATCGCGCTGCTCAGCTGGGATCGTCAGAGGCTTTTAAAAGCATTTTTTCTACAACCTCTTCGGCAGAAAAAATGCTTTTAAAAGTAAAAAAAAAAGCCTCTGATGATCACGCAGCTCAGCTGGGATCATCAGAGCCTTTTAAAAGCATTTTTTCTACAACCTCTTCGGCCAAAGACGTGGTAGAAAAAATGCTTTTAAAAGCCTCTGACGATCCCAGCTGAGTTGCCTGATCGTCAGAGCCTTTTAAAAGCATTTTTTTCTGCCGAAGAGGTTGTAGAAAAAAATGGTTTTAAAAGGTTAAAAAAAAAAAAGTTGGCCACGCCCACCCAGTCACATTACCCCACCACCACCAAGCCACGCCCACAGAACCGGTAGTAACAAATTTTACATTTCACCACCTAGTTTTAGTTAGGCTTTGCTAACTAGTTTTACATGCTAGGGGAAAAAATGGTGCGGATGTCCCAGGATTGATTGATAGCCCTGAAGAGAAAAGGGGGTTGATTTAGAAAAAAAAATCAAACATAAAATATTATCGCTGATACGCATTGGGTAATTGAGAAAGCTAGAGAATATCCCAAAGGAGTTGATACAGATATTCCTTGACTTACAACCATTCACTTAGTAACCATTCAAAGCAGCGGTGAAATCCGTCCGGATCTATCCAGCTCGCGCGAACCCGTAGCACCAGCAGCGGGAGGCTCCGCCCAACTGCCAGGACGTCATTATGTCCCGTTTTTGACCCTCTGCACATGCGCAGAAGAGGCAAGCATGTGCGTAGCGCGCGCGCTCTCCCATGCACTCCCGCATTCGTAACTCGTGACGGTTGTAAATCGAGTCACCTACCTAACCAACCTAATTTTAAGACCTTTTGTTTGCAGCAGTCATTAAAGAAACACGTGGTTGTTAAGTGAACCAGGCTTGCTGTGTCAATGTTGGTGGGAATATTGCTTTCTTCTTCGTAGTTCTTTGATTAGACTGTTGTTTGCTGTTAGCTTGTTTATCTGAGTTCTTTGATTGGGGTATTGTTTATTTCTTGATTGCGGGCCTGGTATTAATCTTGGTGTTAATCCAGTGTTTCTCAACCTTGGAAGCTTGAAGATGGGTGGACTTCAACTCCCAGAATCCACCACCCAGTGCTGCTGGCTGGGGGATTCTGGGAGTTGAAATCCACCCATCTTCAAGCTTCCAAGGTTGAGAAACACTGTGTTAATCTCTGCTCTTGTGGGTATTTTATTTCTGGCCAGGAAGTGCTGTGATCTTTTAGCTTTTGGATTGTCTCTTTTGAATGGTGTGTAAATGTGGTCCATCTCTATGTGCCCGTTGATGGCCGTTTTGCCTGAGTGCCGCTGGCTGGGGGATTCTGGGAGTTGAAGTCCACCCATCTTCAAGCTACCAAGGTTGAGAAACACTGTGTTAATCTCTGCTCTTGTGGGTATTTTATTTCTGGCCAGGAAGTGCAGTGATCTTTTAGCTTTTGGATTGTCTCTTTTGAATGGTGTGTAAATGTGGTCCATCTCTATGTGCCCGTTGATGGCCGTTTTGTCTGAGTGCCACTGGCTGGGGGATTCTGGGAGTTGAAGTCCCCCCATCTTCAAGCTTCCAAGGTTGAGAAACACGGTGTTAATCTCTGCTCTTGTGGGTATTTTATTTCTGGCCAGGAAGTGCAGTGATCTTTTAGCTTTTGGATTGTCTCTTTTGAATGGTGTGTAAATGTGGTCCATCTCTATGTGCCCGTTGATGGCCGTTTTGTCTGAGTGCCAAACTTCCAGGAATTCTTTAGTATTTTTGGACTCGGTTTCAGGAAAAATGTTACCGAGCTGGATGATGAAACGTCTACAAGAAAACAACCAGGCTCAGAGGCCACCAAGGACCCCGCGGGATAAATTTGCATTTATCCTGCACCAAGGGTTTCATGAGGTAATCCTTTGTTAACATTTGAACTAATTATTTTTGACAGAGGACCAAAGAAGTGGATTTTCAAATGATTTATTTCTGTTTTCTGGTGCTTTTTGTACACCTATTTGATACGTTAAGACCCAATATACAACAATCGCAAGTTAGGATTATGATCAGCAGATTCCGTTACGGTCATAACTCAAGGAGAACCCATAGACAGGTGGTCCTTGATTTACAACCACAATTTAACCCAAAATTTCCATTGATAAGCAAGACAGTTGTTAAGTGAGTTTCGCCCCATTTTATGACCTTTCTTACCACGGCTGTTAAGTGAATCACTGCGGTTCTTACATTCAGAACATGGTTGTTAAGTGAATCTGACTTCCCCATTGACTTTGCTTGTCGGAATGTCGCAAAAAGGGATCCCATAACCCCAGGACATTGCAACCGTCATAAGTATGAATCAATTGCCAAGTGTCTGAATTTTGATCCTTGAGGAGGCTGCAATGGTCACAAGTGTGAAAAACAGTCAGAAGTCACATTTTTTTCAGTGCTGTTGTAACTTCATGAAATGGTCACGAAACGAACGATTGTAAGTCAAGGACTACCTGTATAACTTTCAAACCTTTATTACTTCTGTGGGTTTTTGTTTTAAATTTACCCTAGCCAAAGGAAATACAATGTAATTCAAACTACCCTTAATTTTTATCCGTAGCCCTTTTATTTATGGCAAGCAGCTGAAAGTATTTATTTACCTCAAGATCATAAATCTTCAGATAATCCTACCAATTAGTGAATTTTAAATTGTTACTACGCATAACTTTCCTAATTTCATGGCCTCCAGATGAGTAGGAATAAATTCCACAGAGAAAGAACGAAAGAACGAAAGAACGAAAGAACAAAAGAACAAAAGAATGAAAGAACGAAGGGAGGGAAAGAAGGAAGGAAAAAAGAAGGAAAAAAAGAAGGAAGGAAAGAAAGGAAGGAAGGAAGGAAGGGAAAGAAACTGAAAGAGAAAAAGAAAAAGAAAAGAAAGAAAGAAAAGAAAGAGAAGGTAAAAAAGTGAGAAAGGAAGGGAGGGAGGGAAGGAAGGAAGGATAGAAAGAAAGAGAAACAAACAAACAAACAAAGAAAGAAAGAAACAAAGAAACAAAGAGAAAAAGAAAAGAAAGAAAGGAAAGAGAAGGTAAAAAAGAAAGGAAGGAAGGGAGGGAAGGAAGGAAAGAAAGAAAGAAAGAGAAAGAAACAAAGAAGGAAACAAAGAAAGAAAGAAAGAGAAAGAAACAAAGAAGGAAACAAAGAAAGAAAGAAAGAAACTGAAAGAGAAAAAGAAAAAGAAAAGAAAGAGAAGAGAAGAGAAGAGAAGAGAAGAGAAGAGAAGAGAAGAGAAGAGAAGAGAAGAGAAGAGAAGAGAAGGTAAAAAAGGAAGGAAAGGAGGGAGAGAGAAAGAGAAATAAATTCCAGAATTTCAATTCTGGGCCTACAAGTAGTACTCAACTTACAATAGTTCATTTAGTGACCATTCAATGTTACAACAGCACTGAAAAATGTGATTACAGCTGTTTTTCACAATTATGACCTTTGCTGCATCTCCACAGCCACATGATCAAAACTCAAATGTTTGGCAACTGGTTCATAGTTATGACAGTCGCTGCGTCCCGGGAGTCACATGTACCCCTTCTGACCACGGGGATCCACAGGGAAGCCAGATTCACTTAACAACCAGTTCACTTAACAACCGTGGCAAGAAAGGTCGTAAAATGGGGTAGGGGGGAGAACTCACTGCACCAACGTCTCACTGAACGATGGAGATGGGCTCCATTGTGGTCGTACGTCGAGGACCACCTCGACAGGTTGCAGATTGGGGAAAAACCCAACGTGACGGAGTTTACAGAAGTTATCTAAGCACGAAGGAAAAGTAAATTAGCCCTCCGAATTGGAATAATCAGCATTTCCCATTCTTGGTCTGTTTGCCAAGTGTTTGCTTTGCTAATATTCTTTTGTTAGGTGCAATTAAGCTAATCCCGCTTAATTAATTACTGTGTCTTTGGATGAGTATATTAGAAGAACAGAACTGCCTCACGGCATTAAAATCTCTCGCAGGCAAAATATTCATTCGCTGATCTAAATTTGGCCACCTTCAGATCCAGGTCTATTCCCATTATGGAAATCCTTTCAGGTTTTTTTTTAAAAAAAGTGTCTCATCCAATCCTAGTTATATAGGGACGCGGTGGCTCAGTGGCGAAGACGCTGAGCTTGTCGATCGAAAGGTCGGCAGTTCAGCGGTTCGAATCCCCGGTGCCACGTAACGGGGTGAGCTCCCGTGACTTGTCCAAGCTTCTGCCAACCTAGCAGTTCGAAAGCACTTAAAAAATGCAAGTAGAAAAATAGGGACCACCTTTGGTGGGAAGATAACAGCGTTCCGTGCGCCTTTGGCATTGAGTCATGCCGGCCACATGACCACGGAGACGTCTTCGGACAGCGCTGGCTCTTCGGCTTTGAAACGGAGATGAGCACCGCCCCCTAGAGTCGGGAACGACTAGCATGTATGTGCGAGGGGAACCTTTACCTTTAATCCTAGTTATAGGTTACTGGAGAAGGCACCAGGTTAAAAACCAGGAGATGGGAAGTTCTAGTGCCGCCTTAAGTCAGAAATTCCGGCTGGGTGACTTCAGCGTCTCTCATTTTCTCCTGAATTTTCACTGGCTCTGTATCTGTAGAGGTAACCCTCGACTTACCAACATTCATTTAGTGACCGTTCAAAGTTACAACGTCACGGGAAAAAGTGACTTAGGACAGCTTTTCACACTTACGACCGTTACAACATCCCAATGGTCACATGATTAAAATTGGACGCATATCCTTATGATGGCTGCAGCGTCCCGGAGTCATATCATCTCCTTTGGTGACAAGCGAAGTCAGTGGGGAAGCCAGATTCACTCAATAACCGTGTTACTAATTTAACAACTGCAATGATTCACTTAACAACCGTGGCAAGAAAGGTCGTGTTGTGGCCCATCGGCCACTGGCCCCTCCAGAGGAGGAGGAGGAGAAGGCGTGGGAGTCAAAGTCAGCATCAAGGCAAGCTGAGAGCTCCGAGGGGGAAGAGGGAATGGAGCTGGCAGAGAGAGAGAACGAGAGAGAGAGAAAGAGAGAGAGAGAGAGAGAACGAGAGAGAGAGAAAGAGAGAGAGAGAGAGAAAGAGAGAGAGAGAGACGGAGGAGGAGCCTGGGCCGTCCGTCAGCCGTCAGATGGAGAGTAAGCAGCCCTCGGTCTGGAGGTGGCTGATGAGGAAGAGGAGGAACAGCTGGGTCCAGTGCCTGACGCACGGATGCATAGAAGGCAGAGGAGAGGAGAGCAGTGGAAATCTATGGGCCGGTCCTTGGGATGGAAGAGCCACTGCTGTGGGGATAAAAGGCAGGAGGTGGAGATGAATAGGCGTGGCAGGCTTTTTGCCGGGGCTGCTGGGGCTCCTAATAAAGGGAACATTTAAGGGGTTGTCGTGTTTGGGAGCCAGATCAGAACAGGTCGTAAAATGGGGCAAAGCTCACTTAACTTGGTAGCCTTGGTAGTACAGTGGTCTAAAGCACCCTGTTATTAAGACCAGCTGCCTGCAATTACTGCAGGTTTGAATCTCGCCAGGCTCAAGGTTGACTCAGCCTTCCATCCTTTCTAAGGTAGGTAAATTGAGGACCCAGTTTGTGGGGGCAATAAGCTGGCTTCGTATAAAATATACAAAAAGTATGAAGGCTATTGCTTAACGCATTGTAAGCCGCCCTGAGTCTCCGGAGAAGGGCGGCATATAAATCAAATTTAAAAAAAAAAAAAAAAAAAACTTGCTTAGCAATGGAAAGTTGGGGCTCAATTGTGGTCGTAAGACGAGGACTACCTGGATTTCCGTGCTGACCCTGGTCAGCTTCTCAAGAACAGCTGGATTCTGTCTCTGGATATGCTACTGAATATTCCTTGGTGCCGGGTTCAAATCATATATCAGGCCAGGGCTCTTGCAGATGTTCAGAGTCAAAAGGTGAGCAGATGCTTTGGGATGCTCAGGGACCTTTTCTGAGTGCAGAGGGCAACCCTTTAAAGCAGCCGTGTCTTTTCCAAAATCGAGGAGGTGCCTTTGCTATAGGCCGTCCTCGACTTACGACCACAATGGAGCCCAAAATTTCTGCTGCTAAGCCAGACAGTTGTTAAGTGAATTTTGCTCCATTTTACGACCTTTCTTGACACAGTTGTTAAGTGAATCACTGCCGTTGTTAAGTTAGTAACATGGTCATTAAGTGAATCTGGCTTCCCCAATTGACTTTGCTCGCAAGAGGGGATCATGTGACTCCGGGAACACTGCATCCGTCATAAATATGAGTCAGATGCCAACCCCCTGAATTTTGATAATGTGACTGTGGGAATGCTGCAACGGTTGTAAGTGTGAAAAATAACCCTAAATCACATTTTTTTTAGTGCTGTTGTAACTTCAAATGGTCACTAAACGAACTGTTGTAAATCGAGGATTACCTATACCCATGACGGCGAACCTATGACACGCGTGCCACAGGTGGCACATGGAACCAAATCAGTGGGCACCCGAGCTCAGCTGATTTTCGGACCTTTTGGGCCCACCGGAAGTCAGAAAAAAGGCTGTTTCCGGTCTCCGGAGGGCCTCCGGGGGGTTGGGAAGGCTGTTTTTGCCCTCCCCAGCTTCCTAGAAAGACTCTGGAGCCTGGGGAGAGCGAAAAACGGGCCTACCTTGCCATCGCATGCCAAAAGTGGGGAGAGCACGGCGGGTCATGCACACATGCGTGAGGGGCGGGGAGCATAGAATTGTGGGTGTAGGCATGTGCACGAGTGACCCCCCACCCCAACTCGCCCCACTTTTAGCAAGCGATGGCAAAAATGTTAGCCATAACTGACCTATACTAACAATTATCTTTCTTGTAGCAGAGCAGTTTGAGATCTGGATAAAATCATATTTATTCTACCTTTTTTGTTTTTACTTTTACTTTTCCTCTTTAATGATCCGAGTTGTTATTTTTATTTCATTTAGGAAGCATTTGTTTGCAATGTAATAGCGGCTGTTTCTTTTCGGGGCCTGCCCAAATTGAAAACAAACAAGTTATTGTTTAATCTATTTACCCGTGCTTCATCTACACATCAATTTTTCTGCTTTATTAACGACGTAAGCTGCCGCTTTAGTCGAACAAATTAATAAAGCAACTTTGCTCACCTGCCCCGCGTCTCTTAACGCAAAATAATAATAATAATAATCAGGTGTTTGCTGGGGAACCTTTAGAGAGAGGCGGTTTCAAAATTCGTGGTATCTTAATTGCACATCCAAAACAGTATTTTGCTGATGTAAAATATTCTTTCAAAGGATTCAACTTTTGAGGAGGTGAAATTAGACTAGGAGTTGGGAGTTGATAGAATAAAAATAAACTACTTCCTATTCTCCCCACAACCACAACCCAGTGACAGAGTGTGACTGGCCCAAAATTACACAGCCGCTTTCATGCCTAAGGCAGGACTAGAACTCACCATCTCCTGGTGACTGGCCCAAAATCACCCAACTAATTTTCATGCCTGGTTTTCATGACTAAGGTTGGACTAGAACTCACTATCTCCTGGTCATTGGCCCAAAGTTACCCAACTAACTTTCATGCCTAAGGCAGGACTAGAACTCACCGTCTCCTGGTGACGGTCCCAAAATCACCCAACTAATTTTCATGCCTGGTTTTCATGACTAAGGTTGGACTAGAACTCACTATCTCCTGGTCATTGGCCCAAAGTTACCCAACTAACTTTCATGCCTAAGGCAGGACTAGAACTCACCATCTCCTGGTGACTGGCCCAAAATCACCCAACTAATTTTCATGCCTGGTTTTCATGACTAAGGTTGGACTAGAACTCACTATCTCCTGGTCATTGGCCCAAAGTTACCCAACTAACTTTCATGCCTAAGGCAGGACTAGAACTCACCGTCTCCTGGTGACGGTCCCAAAATCACCCAACTAATTTTCATGCCTGGTTTTCATGACTAAGGTTGGACTAGAACTCACTATCTCCTGGTCATTGGCCCAAAGTTACCCAACTAACTTTCATGCCTAAGGCAGGACTAGAACTCACCATCTCCTAGTGACGGTCCCAAAGTCATCCAGCTGGCTTTCATGACTAAGGTAGGACTAGAACTCACTGTCTCCTGGTCATTGGCCCAAAGTCATCCGGATGGCTTTCATGCTTAAGGCGTGACTAGAACTCACCATCACCTAGGTCCTAGGGGTTGGCTCAAAGTTATCCCGCTGGTTTCATGACTAAGGTTGGACTAGAACTCACTATCTCCTGGTGATTGGTCCAAAGTTACCCAACTAACTTTCATGCCTAAGGCAGGACTAGAACTCACCGTCTCCTAGTGACTGGCCCAAAGTTACCAAACTGGCTTTCATGCCTAAGGCAGGACTAAAACTCACCGTCTCCTGGTGACGGTCCCAAAGTCACCCAGTCAGCTTTCATGCCTTAGGCGGAACTACAAGTCACTGTCTCCTGGTCATTGGCCCAAAATCACCCAACTAACTTTCATGCCTAAGGCAGGACTAGAACTCACTGTTTCCTAGTGACAGTCCCAAAGTCATCCAGTCAGTTTTCATGACTAAGGTAGGACTAGAATTCACTGTCTCCTGGTCATTGGCCCAAAGTCATCCGGATGGCTTTCATGCTTAAGACGTGACTAGAACTCACCATCACCTAGGTCCTAGGGGTTGGCCCAAAGTTATCCCGCTGGTTTCATGACTAAGGTTGGACTAGAACTCACTATCTCCTGGTGATTGGTCCAAAGTTACCCAACTAACTTTCATGCCTAAGGCAGGACTAGAACTCACCGTCTCCTAGTGACTGGCCCAAAGTTACCAAACTGGCTTTCATGCCTAAGGCAGGACTAAAACTCACCGTCTCCTGGTGACGGTCCCAAAGTCACCCAGTCAGCTTTCATGCCTTAGGCGGAACTACAACTCACTGTCTCCTGGTCATTGGCCCAAAATCGCCCAACTAACTTTCATGCCTAAGGCAGGACTAGAACTCACCATCTCCTGGCAATTGGCCCATAGTCACCCAGCTGGCTCTCCTGGCTAAGGCTAGACTATAACTCACCGTCTCCTGGTGATTGGCCCAAAATCCTTAAGCCAGCTTTGATGCCTAAGGCGAAACTAGAACTCCCAGTTTCACCTTCACCACTAGATCAAACCAGCTCTCTCATTCAGCACCTTCTGGGGGAAAAATTGCTGAGAGTCCCTTCGTCGTTCTCCCATTCTTTGGAGCCACATCTCCCGACATCCCGCCAAAGCAAGGCGGCCTGAGAGAGAAATAAAATTTGCAAGGTGCGTATTTTCAGCCTCCGGATAATTCCGCTCCCTTTTGCAAACCTCCAAAGCGTTCCCTCTTCCATTTTCTTTTCATGGATGCTGGCATCGACACGCGTGTTAGCCGAGGCCCAGCGTTAGCCGAAGCCCAATCTATTTTCTGCTTCAGTGAGAATTCTTTCTTTTTTTTTTCCTTTCCTTTTTTTTCTTCTTTCTTTCTTTCTCTTCCTCTCCGCTGTGTGCTGGTGATCTCGCCTTCCCAGCTGGCGAGGCAGATACCCGCTGCATTTGGCAGGCCGTTTCCCGACACCGTTTCCCTGAAAGCCGGGGAGAGATAAAACCGGCTGGCACATGCCAGCACATAATGTCCCCCCCCCGTCCCCTCGGACACCCCCAAGCCAAGGATGGACTCACAGCAAGGAGGAAAACCATGGTCAGACTCAGCTCCCTGGTCACTGGTCCTTTGCAAGCAATGGAAGAGCCGCCAGGAACCCAGTTTCTTAGCCAGCGGCTTGCAGACAATTAGAGCTATTCACAGAAACCACCAAACATGGTTTGTTTGTTCCGGGCCTGCGGGAACAGGGCAAAATGCCCCAGAATCTGCCATTTTCTATGTGATGCTGGAAGGAATATGTATCAACAGACTGCCTCCTTCCTTTCTTTCTTTCTTTCTTTCTTTCTTTCTTTCTTTCTTTCTTTCTTTCTTTCTTTTCTTTTCTTTCTTTCTTTCTTTCTTTCTTTCTTTTTCTTTCTTTCTTTTTCATCCTTCCTTCCTTTCTTCTTTCTTTCCTTTCACCCTTTCCTTCTTTTTTACTTTCTTTCTCCTTCCTTCCTTTCCTTTCTCCCTTCTTTTTTACTTTCTTCTTTTCTCTCTTTCCTTCCTTCCTTCCTTTTTTCTTTCTTTCTTTCATCCTTCCTTCCTTTCTTCCTTCCTTCCTTTCTTCCCTTTCACCCTTTCCTTCTTTTTTACTTTCTTTCTCCTTCCTTCCTTTCCTTTCTCCCTATCCTTCTTTTTTACTTTTTTCTTTCTTCTTTTCTCTCTTTCTTTCTTTCCTTCCTTCCTTCCTTTCTCTCTTTCTTTCTCTCTCCTTCCTTCCTTTTTCTCTCTCCCTTCTTTCTTTCTTTCTTTCCTTTCTCCCTTTCCTTTTTTACTTTCTTTCTTCCTTTCTTTCTCCCACTTTCATTCATTCATTTTTACTCTGTCTTTTTTACTTCATAGGTAACTCAAGGTGATGAGCCCATATTCCTTCCTCCTCCTATTTTCCCCACAACCACCACCTTGTGAGAAGGGCTGGGCTGAGAAGAAAAATAAAGGCCCTGGTCCAAAGTCTCCAAACTGACTTCCATGCCTAAGGCGGGACTAGAACTCACCATCTCCTGGGTTTCTTCAGACAATCCTTGGGGTCCATGCAAGGAAAACAACCTTTGCTGAATCCCAGGCTGCACCCACCTCCGAGTGGTACAGTGAGGCTTGCAATGCCCAAAAAGCTTTGCACCAGTGGTGAAATCCAATTTTTTTTAGTACCGGTTCTGTGGGCGTGGCTTGGTGGGCATGGTGGGCGTGGCTTGGCGGGCATGGCAGGGGAAGGATACTGCAAAATCTCCATTCCCACCCCACTCCAGGGGAAGGATACTGCAAAATCCCCATTCCCTCCCCACTCCCGGCGGAAGGATATTGCCAAATCTCCATTCCCACCCCACTCTGGGGGCCAGCCAGAGGTGGTATTTGCCGGTTCTCCAAACTACTCAAAATTTCCGCTACCGGTTCTCCAGAACCTGTCAGAACCTGCTGGATTTCACCCCTGCTTTGCATGAATGGGATTCAGCCGGTTCGGATCGGTTCAGGCGAGCCGGTAGTTGCAACCCACACCAGGGGTGGCTTCTACTTACCTTTACTACTGGTTCTGCGCATACGCAGATCATACCTTATGACGTCCAAGGCAGGTGGGCAGAGCTTCCCGCCGCTTTTACTACCGGTTCAGAAGAACCGGACAGAACCGGGAGCAACCCACCAGTGACCCACTCACCCGGGCGCAATCCTGTCCTATATTGCTGTGGCTTGGGCTGGCGGTACACGCAAGCGAATTGCCTGTGTTTTGATGCAGCACGAGCGTGTGGACGGCACGCGCTGACGTTTTCGATTCTGGGCCAACGGTTGTTAAATTACGTGAAGCCCACTTCTGGAGAAAAGATTTTAGAAATAGAAGGACGGAAGGAAAAGGAAAAGGAGAAACCCCTGCATATGAGCCTTGGTGGCGCAGCAGACTAAAGCGCTGTTAAGTAGCACCAGCTGCCTGCAATTACTGCGAGTTCAAATCTCACCAGGCTCAAGGTTGACTCAGCCTTCCATCCTTTCGAGGTAGGTAAAATGAGGACCCAGATTGTGGGGGCAATAAGCTGACTTTGTATAAAAAAGAACACCGCTTTGGGGGGAGCTGAAAGCCCTATTAAGCAGGTATATACAAAAGTATGAAGGCTATTGCTTAACGCATTGTAAGCCGCCCTGAGTCTCCGGAGAAGGGCGGCATATAAATCGAACTAATAGATAGATAGATAGATAGATAGATAGATAGATAGATAGATAGATAGGATAGATAAGAGCCTTGGTGGTGCAGCGGACTAAAGTGCTGTTAAAGTAGCACTTAGCTGCCAGCTGCCTGCAATTACTGCGAGTTCAAATCTCACCAGGCTCAAGGTTGACTCAGCCTTCCATCCTTCCGAGGTAGGTAAAATGAGGACCCGGATTGTGGGGGCAATAAGCTGACTTTGTATAAAAAAGAACACCGCTTAGGGAGGGGGCCGAAAGCCCTACTAAGCAGGTATATACAAAAGTATGAAGGCTATTGCTTAACGCATTGTAAGCCACCCTGAGTCTCCGGAGAAGGGCGGCATATAAATTGAACTAATAAATAAAATAAATAAAATCTTTCCCCAAATCTAGGGACGTTGCCTTCAGGCCGGTCTCGACCAACAAACCCTGCAGTTTTCTTGGCAAGGACTCAAAGGGGTTAGCCCTGACTTCCCTCTTCCTTCCTGGGGCTGAGAGAGAGAGAGAGAGAGAGGAGGGGACTGGCCCAAGACCCCCCAGCTGGCTCTGTGCCTAAGGCAGGATTGGAACTCAGGGTCACCACGCTTTCACTTCGGTGCCTTAATCACGACAGCCGGGGGGGGGGCTCTCATGAACATCATTAGCATTCATTAGCAACGTTGCGTTTTAACCCCGCAGGCTGTTTTCACCCCTCCGTTTTAATGGCCGGGTTTCTGCAAGCTTGGTCAGTTTTAACAGCGTTCGGATCTTTTCGGAGTTTGGACGCAGCGCTGAAAGTGCTGGATTCGCACTCGGGTCTCCCTCTTAGACATCGGAGCTTTTCTAGGGTGACTTTGGAGCACCAATTACCAAAGCCTTTTATCTCAACGTCGCTTGAATTGGTGGATTGTCTTACTAGCTATCTGCCCCATTCCAGGTAGTCCTCGACTTAACAATAATTCACTTAGTGACCGTTCAGAGTTATCCCGGCGTTAAAAAAAAAAAAAGGTGACCCATGATTGTTTTTCACATTGATGCCGCACTCAATCCCGTGATCAGAATTCGGATGCTCGGCAACTGGCTCGTATTTATAACGGTTGCGGTGTTCCCGGGGTCCTAGGATTCCCCCTTTTACGACGGTCTGACAGGTAAAATCAATGGGGAAAGCCGAGGGACTCAACGACCCTGTCACCAACTTAACAACTGCTGTGATTCATTTAACAACAGTGGCCAGAAAAGTTGTAAAATGGAGCAAAACTCACTTAACAAACGTCTCACTTAAGCGACAGAAATTTTGGGCACAATGGTGGCCTCCCTCCCTCTCTCCCACCCTCCCTTCCTTCCTTCCTCTCTGCTTTTTCTCCTCCCTTCTTTTCATCCTGCTTCCCTTTCTCCCTTTCTCCTTCCCTTCCTTTTTTCCTTCTTTCTTCACTCCCTTCCTCCCTCTCTCTCCCTCCCTCCCTTCCTCTCTTCTTCTCTCTCTCCGTCTCTTCCATCTTTTTTTATTCCTTCCATCCTTCCCTCCTTCCTCCCTCCCTTCCTTTTCTCCTCCCTTCCTTCCATCCTGCTTCCTTCTCCCTCCCTTCCCCTCCCCTTCCTTTTTTCCTTCTTTCCTCCCTCCCTCCCCCTCTCTCCCTCCCTCCTTTCCTTCCTCTCTTCTTCCCTCTCTCCCATTTTCCTTCCATCCTCCCTCCCTCCCCCTCCCTTCCTCTCTTCTTCCCTCTCTCCTCCATCTTCCTTCCATCCTCCCTTCCTTCCTCCCTCCCTCCCTCCCTTCTTTCCTTCCTCCCTCCCTCGCTCCCTCCCTCTCTTCTTCCCTCTCCCCCTCTCTTCCACCTTCCTTCATCCTTCCTTTCTTCCTCCCTTCTTTCCTCCCTCCCTCCTCCCATTCTTCCTTTCTTTCTTTTTCCCTCTCTCCCTCTCTTCCATCTTCCTTCCATCCTTCCTTCCTTCCTCCCTCCCTTCCTTCTTTCCTCCCTCCCTCCTTCCCTCCTCCCATCCTTCCTTTCTCTCTTCTTCCCTCTCTCCCTCTCTTCCACCTTCCTTCCATCCTTCCTTCCTCCCTCCCTCCTCCCATCCTTCCTTTCTCTCTTCTTCCCTCTCTCTCTCTCTCTTCCATCTTCCTTCCTTCCTCCCTCCCTCTCTCTCTCTCTCCCCACCCCCACAATTCCTACTTTACTTCTTTCTTAGAGCATCTAGTTAAGGGGACCCTCCTGTGTGCCATTTTTAGCTGTCGGAGG
Source organism: Pituophis catenifer annectens (assembly GCF_029215685.1). Classification (NCBI taxonomy): domain Eukaryota; kingdom Metazoa; phylum Chordata; class Lepidosauria; order Squamata; family Colubridae; genus Pituophis; species Pituophis catenifer. The sequence continues at coordinate 81,657,302 of NW_027256888.1, forward strand.
AAAAGCAGAATCTACATCCCACCGTACAGAACGAACCCTTGGGAGACTATTAGGTGTTGGCCAACAGCTGGCCGGCCAAGAACATCTGGAGAGCCCATTCATTCGATGTCCTAGCCCCCACCCAGGCCAGGCCTGCCCCTTCGGGTGCAACGAAGAAGGGGGAAAGGGTGTAACGCCAACGCCTGGGGAACCGGCAACAAAAAGGATAGAAAATACAGTTGAGTCACTCCGACTGCTAACACATGCCCGAAATTGTCGGCTGAATTGGCAGAGCAATTTTCCTTCCCACCCACAAAGCTTTTCTCTCCCTGCCCGCCCCGTTATTTAGCCCATTCCTTCTCAATGGCAATTAGAGGGGAGGGTGGAGGGGGGGTGTTTCAGGCTTTCTTTTACTCCCCGTGGGAATATTTTATCCAGGCGGACAAAAACCACACCATCTCCAGGCACTTGGAATCACTCCTTGCATGTCAGTAAGTGCCTGATTATTTTTGTTATCGGGGTGGGTGGAGGGGAGAAAATGATAGAGGCAGTGAAGCCTTTCTGAAAAATAAATAAAATAACAGAATAACAACAAAATAACAACAGCAACGGCAAAACAATAGAATGGCAACAGAATAACAAGAAAACAACAGAATAACAAAATGACGATAACAACAGAATAATAACAAAATAGCAATGACAGCAAAATAGTAAAATAACAACAGAATAACAATAAAATAACAGAATAACAAAATAACAATAACAACAGAATAATAACAAAATAATTCAGATTAAAACAAAATAAAGCAGAACAATCAAAAGGCAGAAATCCATGTATAAAGTGGGTGCCGAGGTCCGATCTAATTGAGAGGAAGCTGCAAATCTTCGGCCCAATCTTTTGCTAAAAGACGCAAAACAGCAAAAGGATACATGGAGTCCTCTACTTACAACCACTCATTTAGTGACCGAAGTTACAATAACACTGAAAAAGGTGACTGAAGATCCCTTTTTTTCCAAATTTACAACCGTTGCCGCATTCTGCACGATCGGGTGATCCAAATTCAGGTGTTAGCCACGAACTCGTATTTATGACAGTCGCAGCATCCCGGGGTCACATGATCCCCTTTTACGACCTCTGACAATTGGGGAAGCTGGATTCGCTTAACGACCAACGTTCCTAAATTAAGCCCTGCGGTATTCCCTTAACAACTGCGGCAAGGAAGATTGCAAAAAAGGGGGGAAAAAACTCACTTAACCATTATCCTGCGTAGCAATACAAATTTTGGGTCCCGTTGTGGTCGTAAATCGAGGACTACCTGTAGCGTAAACATTGACTACATATCTAAGCTTGAGTCTTTAGAGTCTAAAGTTTAGACCATCAGCATTGCTAGTGTTTCAGAGCAGGAGTTTTTCTGGCTAACTGGTGGTTAGAATTTTTCTCTGTGCCCAATAAATGTTTTTATGATCATGTAAATCATTGCCTCTCCTGCTAGGTAGGTCATTCCCCAAGTTAAATATGCATTATTAATCTATTTCTACCCTTTGTCCTGAATCTTTAGAGTCTAAAGTTTAGAGTCTAAAGTTCTCATCCATCAGTATTCACCCATCCGTTCAGGAGAGGGCTGCTGGGGGTTCGGTGAGAACCTCTAGCTAAGATTCTGTGCAGTTCGGAGAACCCCCAAATCCCACTCCTGGCTGGCCCCGCCCACTCCTCCCCTCCCAGGAGTCCCCATGCGGTCCGTTTTGGATGCAGGTAAGTGCAGGGCGTGCACGGAGGCTCGGGGATGGCGAAAAATGGGCCTACCGGAAGTTTAGGCCTCTAGAGGGCCTCCGGAGCCTGGGGAGGCCGTTTTCACCCTCCCAGAGGCTGAAGAAAAGCCTCCAGAGCCTGGGGAGGGCAAAAACGCTCACTCATCCCCGCCATGGTGCAGGAGGCTGACTAGGCCACGCCCACCATGGCTACGCCCACTCAGCAACCGGGCAGAGAACCCCTTGCTAAAGTTTTTGAAGCCCACCCCTGCATCCATTCATTCATTCATCCGTCGGTCACAATGATGAATTCGTTTACAAAGATTGAACGTAGCTAGATTTCTTGCAGTTCTTCTATTTCTATGCCTGCAGCGACAGCCTTGTGAGGTAGGCTAGGTTGACAGAAAAAGGCTGGGTCAAAATAATCCGGTGAGTCTCCAGGGAAACCTATGAAGTTCTGAAATTCAACCTAGAACTAAGGAAGAATTTCCTGGCGGTTAGAACAAATTAATCGATGGAACAGCTTGTCTCCAGAAGTTGTGGTTGCTCCATCCCTGGCGGATTAGGGTTGACATGATAGTCTTCTAATAGTTGAGGGGCTGCCCAAAAAAAAGAAGGGGTCAAGCTATTCTCCCAAGCACCTGAAGGTAGGACAAGAAGCGATGGATAGAAACTCATCAAGGAGAGAAGCAACTTGGAATTAAGGAGGAATTTCCAGACAGTTAGAATAATTTTTCAGTGGAACAGCTTGCCACCAGAAGTTTTGGGTGCTCCATCACTGGAGGTTTTGAAGAAGAGACTGGACAGTGGACAACCCTAGGATTCCAGGTCTGTGGAGATTCTCAGTCATCCAGGTGATGATGGATGTCTCAGAGGTAGTTCTTCAAAAGACAATTGGACTTGCTTTGTTCTTCCTTGAAAGATGTCACACTTCTCATCCAAGCTGCTGCTGCTGCTTCTTCTTCTTCTTCTTCTTCTTCTTCTTCTTCTTCTTCTTCTTCTTCTTCTTCTTCTTCTTCTTCTTCTTCTTCTTCTTCTTCTTCTTCTTCTTCTTCTTCTTCTTCTTCTTCTCCTCCTCCTCCTCCTCCTCCTCCTCCTCCTCCTCCTTCTTCTTCTTCTTCCTCTTCCTCTCCTCCTCCTCCTCCTCCTCCTCCTCCTCCTCCTCCTCCTCCTCCTCCTCCTCCTCCTCCTCCTCCAAAGCACCTGAGGGCAGGACAAGAAGCAACGGGTGGAAACTCATCAAGGAGAGAACCAACCTAGAACTAAGGAGGAATTTCCTGACAGTGAGAACAATTCATCAGTGGAACAACTTGCCACCAGAAGTTGCGAATGCTCCAACACTGGAAGTTTTAAAGAAGAGGTTGGATAACCATTTGTCTAAAGGGTTTCCTGCCTAAGCAGGGGGTTGGACTAGAAGACCTCTAAGGTCCCTTCCAACTCTACTCTACTCTACTCTACTCTACTCTACTCTACTCTACTCTACTCTACTCTACTCTACTCTATTCTATTCTATTCTATTCTATTCTATTCTATTCTATTCTATTCTCTCCTCCTCCTCCTCCTCCTCCTCCTCCTCCTCCTCCTCCTCCTCCTCCTTCAAAACTGAAGTTGCCAAGCATCCAAAATCAGAACTGAGGAAGCTTCTTCGAGGAGAAGTGAAACGTCTTCAAGCAAAACCCAAGTGCATTTGCATTTTCGGGGGGGAAGGACCCACACATTTGGAACTGAGATTCCACAATTCTTTGATGATTATAAGTTTGGAGGACTCACCTGAGACAGCCATCCCCTAGGGCCCGTTAGGAACCCCTGCCCCAATGTCCTTGCAATTCCTTTTTCAATGACACCTTTCCCCCCCCCCCCCCCGCCCACCCCCTTCCCTTCTTTCTGCCTTTCAAATAGCGGCTAGCCCATCGCCGGGGAGGAAAATGGCCTGGGTCTACACTCAAAATAAAAACGTCATCCCAAAATTGATGGAGCCGAGGCTATTAAAAGGCGCGTACCTGTAAATGAGGGGGGACAGGAGAGGGAGGGGAGATGGGAGGGCAGGAGAAAAAAAAGAAAGAAAAGTAGCCAGATAATTTAGAAGCACTTTCTTTATATTCTGGCATAAATTGCCAGCCTTCCTTAAATCATCTTTTATCACCGTTACGCCAGAATGGCTGCAAATCCGAGCTTTCCTGTGTCAACTAGATTATACAGAGCTCAACCTTCTGGATTTGCATGCAAAAGTTATCTTCGGGAAATGTTAACTGAGAGGGGGGGGAGAATAAAAGACCCACAACCCCATCGGCTCCTATCGATAACGAGAGGACAATCATTGGGGGGCTTGAAGGAAAAGGGGGTGCATCATCCTGAGGGGTCCCAGAGCATCATTTCTAACCCACCCACCCCCCAGATACACCCCCCCACACGCACAAGATATTGAGTTAGAGGAGAAAATTGTAAAGAGGCTTAGATCTCTGATTTTGGAGGGGGGTGGGGGGACGGTCAGGGAGGGAGAAGGAAGGATCGATCACCCTGGGACCCTCCGGGAAAAATTGCTCCGGCATTTTTCCCACCTCGGCAGTTTCCGTTTTTAATTCGATGACTGAGAAGTTTGTTTCCCAAAGAGGGAGGAAACAAACAGAGGAGAAGTTATCAGAATGGGGCAAAGCGTTTTTGGCATTTAGTACAGATAGTCCTCAACGTACGGCCACAATTGAGCCCCAAATATAGGTTGCTAAGCGAGACAGTCATGAAGAGACTGTTGTCTCATTTTATGAACTTTCTTGCAGCTGTTCCTACTGTATGTTTTATATTCTGTGTTCTGTATTCTTTGTCTGTATTCTGTGTTCTGTACTGTGTTCTGTGTTTTGTATTCTTTGTTCTGTATTCTGTGTTCTGTACTCTGTGTTCTGTGTTCTGTATTCTTTGTTCTGTATTCTGTGTTCTGTACTCTGTGTTCTGTGTTCTGTATTCTTTGTCTGTATTCTGTGTTCTGTACTGTGTTCTGTGTTTTGTATTCTTTGTTCTGTATTCTGTGTTCTGTACTCTGTGTTCTGTGTTCTGTATTCTTTGTTCTGTATTCTGTGTTCTGTACTCTGTGTTCTGTGTTCTGTATTCTTTGTCTGTATTCTGTGTTCTGTACTGTGTTCTGTGTTTTGTATTCTTTCTTCTGTACTCTGTGTTCTGTACTCTGTTCGGTGTTCGGTGTTCTGTATTCTTTGTTCTGTATTCTGTGTTCTGTACTATGTGTTCTGTGTTTTGTATTCTTTGTTCTGTATTCTGCGTGCTGTGTTATGTATTCTGTGTTATGTTTTCTGTATTCTGTGTTCTGTGTTATATACAATAGAACCTCTGGTCACAAATGCTTCTGACTACGACCAAATTGGGCTCCGACCAAAAAATTCACAATTTTTTTTTGCAGCCAATTTCCCCTTCCACACCATTTTTTTTTTGTAAGTGCCAAATTTCCAAAATTAGGTTCGGGTTACGACCAAATTGGTTTGCGACCAAAGTTATGGAATGAATTATGGCCGTGACCAGAGGTTCTACTGTATTCTATATTCTGTTATGTATGGTGAATTCTATGCTCTGTATTCTGTGTTATGTGCTATGCATTCTGTGTTCTGTGTTCTGTATTCTGTTCTGTATTTTGTGTTCTGTATTCTGTGTTCTGAGTTCTATATTCTGTGTTCTGTGTTCTGAGTTCTATATTCTGTGTTCTGTATTCTGTGTTCTGTGTTCTGAGTTCTATATTCTGTGTTTTGTGTTCTGTGTTCTGAGTTCTATATTCTGTGTTCTGTATTCTGTGTTCTGTGTTCTGTATTCCGCATTCTGTATTCTATTCTGGTCCCCAGCCTCCCATTTCTCCGATGGTCCGCAACCTTCCAACTTCTATATCTCCAATATTTTCCAGCCTGCTCTCCGCTTAACAACTCAGTCACGGCTCACTTAACAACCACCCTGCTTAGTGGAAATTCTGGTCTGGAACCGTGTTCATCCGTGGAGGACCAGCTGAGCAGAAGGAAGCGTGTCAAGCAAAGCCCATCTGACCCAACCTTTGGAGATGCTTCCCAGAAGACAAGAAGCTGCGGTCATCGTCTCTGCCGACGGAGGCACAAAAGGACAATTTCAGACCACAACGTTTGTGTCGTTTGCGTTGCAGAAAACGTTTCGATGAGCCGATTTCAAGATCGCCATAAAGTCAGGAGCTCTTCGTTACATTTACACCGTGCAGGGAATTACGGACATCTTTTTCAAGGCAAAGTAATTTCACTGATTCATATTTATGACCGACGCAATGTTCCCGGGTCACGCGATCCACTCTCGCGACCTTCCGACCAGCAAAGTCCACAGGGAAACCAGATTCGCTTAACAACCGTGTGACTAACCGAACGACGGCAGGGATTCCCTTAACGACTGGGGCAAGAAAGATGGTAAGGTGAGGTCCCATTCCCTGAAGAAATCACTGTCTCGCGTAGCAACGGAAATGTCGGCCTCCTTTGATGGTCGTAAGTCAGGGACTCCCAGTACTTCACCCATACTCTGAGAAAAGCAGAGAAGGCCTCAAATCGAGAAGCCCTAATCTTCAAACGAATAGATAAACAGCTTTTGTTCGGGCTGTTTAACGGCTAGAGATAAACTGCCATGATTGTGGGATGCAGATGATGGAGTCGCTTTTCTCTGTTTCCGGCGATCTCCGATTCGTCGCTTTCTTTGTTGTGTTCCAGAAAAAAAGGAGAGATTAGGACGTCCTTAAACGTTTTTGCCCTTTGCCGAGAAAACAGGGAAGGACACTTCAGAATAGGGGTGTCAAACTCGATTTCATTGAGGGCTGCATCCACGTCCTGTTTGACCTTGGGGCAGTGTTGGGATTCAGCCAGTTCGGGAAAACTGGTAGCGCCGACTATGGTAGGCCCCGGTCACCGGCCCAGATATAATGCCATCCTATTTAGCCACGTTTTGCAGCAAGTGAAATCTCTTACCTTCCTTACCTTCTGCGCACGCACACCTTCTGCGCGTGTGCAGAATGTAAAAAAAAACATCACTTCCTGGTTAAAACCAGGAAGTAATGACACCTGAGCGGCGATCGCTACCGGATCGCTGAACCACAGGGAAGAATCGCTACCGGATCGGGCGATCCGGTCTGATCCAGCAGCATTTCACCCCTGTTTTGGAGGCTGTGCACATACGTAGAAGGCACGCACATGAGCGAAGAGCACGCACGGAAGGTGGCATGAAGGCGCGAACAAAGCGAGTGCCCACGCGCACGCCCCCATTTACAAACCGGTAGGAAAGGGAAGGTATCCCACCAAACCGGTAGGGAAGGAAGATACCCACCTCTGCCTTGGGGGGCCTGGTAGGCATGGCCAGCTTGACATCATTCGTGTTGGGGGCACCCCTCCCAAGCTCCGTTTCTGGCTGCGACAGCCTTCTGCAACGAGAGCGCTGCAGGAGGTTGTCGCAGCCAGAAACGGAGCTTGGGAGGGGTCCGAGTGATGTTGAGCTGGCAGAGTGTGCCGCCCCGCCCCCCCCCCTCCGGGCCAAATCTAAGCACCCCCGCAAGCCGGATCCAGCCTGCGGGCATTGTGCTTCAGAAAGTTCCCTTATGTAAAAAGTTTCCTTCACTTGGAAAAAGGAAGAATGTTGAAAACCCATTTTACAGGTGGTCCTCGAGTTATGACCGCAACTGAGCGCCCCCCCCCCCCAGATTTACATTGCTAAGTGAAGCATTTCTTAAGGGAGTTTCGCCCCGCTTGGCGACCTTCCTTGCCACGGTGGTTAAGCGAATCTGTTTGCCTTCGTTGAGTTAGCAAAACGGCTGTTAAGCAAATCCGTTTTGCATCTGTTAAGTTAGGTTGTTAAGTGAATCACTGCATTTGTTAGGAACACGGTTGTTAAGTGACTCATTGCATGTTAGGAACGTGGTTCTTAAGCGAATCATTGCATCTGTTAAGTTAGGAATCCGGTTGTTAAGCGGGTCAGAAGGTCGCAAAATGGGATCACTGCGACCAGTCATAAATATGAGTCAGTCGCCCAGCGAGCCCCAATTTTGATCACGTGACCGTTGGGGATGGTGTAAGGTTGAACAATGGTCCTAAGTGAGGTTTTTTTCAGGGCCGTTGTAACTTTGAATGAACCGTCGTAAGTCGAGGACCACCCGTATTGACACCCAACTCGATTAATACTCTTTGTTATGTATTGATACTTTTGAGCGGGAGTTTCAAACCTGCCTACGTTTCTGATTGGCTGACAGTCCCTCCAGGATTGTATATAAGGAGGGCTGCAGCCTCTGAGTTTTTGCTGAAGTCTCACTGTAAATTAAAGAGCTGTTGTCACTTGCTTGGTTGTGCCTCTCGTTATTCCCGAACCACTTCATTGGCGACGAAGGTGGGATTGAGAGCACAAGAAGCGAACCAGTGAGACCACGAGCTTCAGCTAGGCGACGAGGCGAACTACAGGAGACATACCGAACATGTATGCCTACGTTCCGCCCAAGCCTTTTGATCCGACCCGCGAAAAATGGGTCTCGTACCTAACGAGGCTCGAATGCTCGCTCGAAGCCAGCGACATGCAAGGGCTCTCCGCTAATCGGAAGAGAGCCCTCTTCCTAAGCCACTGCGGACCCGACATGTTCGAGATGGCAGAGTCACTGTGTGAGCCAACTCCGGTCCAGACCGTCTCCTGGGACACCCTGATGGCCACGCTCCGGGCTCACTATGCTCCCGTGCCCTCCAAGTTCGTGCAACGATACCAACTCAGACAGCGCGTTCAGCGAGAGGGAGAACCGGTCAGCGCTTACATGGCCAGCCTGAGAAAAGCCGCAACCCATTGCGACTATAGAGATTTGGACGATGCGTTGCTTGAGCAACTTATCTGTGGCGTCCGGGACATTAGGCTACAACGGCGCCTGCTCGCCAAGCCTGATTTGACGCTTGCTGGAGCCCTAGACGAGGCCAGGGCTCATGAAGCCTCCACAAAAGCCGCAGAAACGCTGCAGCGTCCGCTGAGCAGCAAAGACAACCCCAAGTCTGCCCCGGTGCACAGAGAAGACGCCGGATCCAGCTCGGAGTCCGAGTCGGATGAGGACGTCTTCCGAACAGAGCACCAGAGAAAAGACACAGGCAGCCCACGGCGAAGCTGTCCCAGCTGTGGAGGACACCATGACAGACTGTCCTGCAAGTACAGGGAGGCGATTTGCAGGCGTTGCGAGAAAAAAGGGCACTTGGCGCAAGTCTGTAGAGCCATTCTGCCCAGAAAACATCAACCACGTGAGCGCCGCAGCCAACCAGAATCAGCGCGCCAGAAACAGCCAACGAGAGAAGGCGGCGCGAAAAAACGGCGCGAATTTGAACCTCGAGATGGCCGCAGCATTCACATAGACCAGGCCAGCGCGGAAATCGAGGACAAAGTCAGCACGGTGGTCGAAATCAACGGCAAGCCATGCTCGATGGAGATCGACACCGGATCAGCTCTCTCCATAATGTCTTGGGCGACCCTAAAGACCCTCCTGCCATCGTTCCGGAAGGACCAGCTCTCCAAACAGAGACTGCGCATCCTAGACTACCAGGGGAACCGAGTCCCCCTCGAAGGCGTGGGCACGTTCCGAGTCACCTACGGAGACTACGAAAGAGACCTGCCGCTGACCATCATCACAAAGCAGCTTCCCAGCCTTCTCGGCATGGGGTGGTTCCGAGCCCTCGGCATGGGCTTCACCGGTGTCCACCAGATGCTCAAGTCATCGTTAAAAGACAGTCTCCTGACCGAGTTCCAGGACGTTTTCGGGGACACGTTGGGCAAGTATGTGGGGACCCCTATCTCCCTTAATTTAGACCCCAACGTAGCCCAAATAAGACTCAAGGCCAGACGGGTGCCTTTCGCATTGAAACCGAAGATCGATGCGGAACTGGACAAATTAATTAAACAAGGGGTGTTGGTTCCCGTTGACCATGCAAAGTGGGAAATCCCTATAGTGACCCCAGTAAAGTCTGATGGTTCAATTAGGATCTGCGCTGACTACAAGTGCACGATCAACAAGGCTTTGCAGCCGAGCGCCTATCCGGTGCCGATCGTGCATCATCTACTACACTCCCTGGGGCCCGGAAAATTTTTTGCCAAATTAGACTTGGCTCAGGCCTATCAACAATTACCAGTTGATGACGCCACGGCAGAGGCGCAAACGATTGTGACTCATAGGGGTGCATTTAAATGCACCAGGCTCCAGTTTGGGGTGAGCGTCGCACCCGGCCTATTTCAAAGCACCATGGAGCGCCTTCTGCAAGGGCTCCCCGGAGTGGTGCCCTATTTCGATGACGTTCTAGTCAGCGCCCAGGACGAACGTCAGCTAGGGGACAGAGTAAGGAACGTCCTGTCTAGATTTAGGGAAGCGGGACTTAAACTTAAAAAGAACAAATGTATGATCGCTGTCCCCTCCGTTGAATTTTTGGGGTACAGGGTGGACGGCACAGGCATCCACCCTACTGAAAGCAAGGTGAGAGCTATTAGGAGCGCACCTGCCCCCAAGACCAAAGCAGAGCTCCAAGCCTTCCTTGGACTGCTCAATTTTTATTCAATGTTCCTGAAAGACAAAGCTACCGTCGCAGATCCCCTACACAAACTATTGGGGAAGAATGTACCATGGGTCTGGGGGAAACCACAAGCTGCCGCTTTTGAGGCAGTAAAGAAACTTCTATCAGAAGACAGTTTCCTAATACAATACAATGCAGCGCTACCGCTTGTATTAGTTTGTGACGCCTCCCCCGTAGGAGTTGGTGCCGTCCTAGGCCATAGACTGCCGAACGGCCTAGAGGCGCCCATTGCATTTTACTCTCGCACCCTGTCAAGCGCAGAGCGGAACTATAGTCAGTTGGACAGAGAGGCTCTGGCTGCAATTGCGGGGGTTAAAAAGTTCCACGAATACCTCTATGGCCGGCAATTCGAACTTGTGACTGATCACCGGCCTTTGCTAGGACTATTGGCAGGCGACAGGCCCACCCCCGCTGCCCTTTCCCCACGTTTGACGAGATGGGCCATTTTTCTTTCGG
>NW_027256888.1:81668155-81688155 GCF_029215685.1 Pituophis catenifer annectens
CGGGGGCCAAGCGCCTGAATTTTGATGACGTGACTGCGGGGATGCTGCCACGGTCGTAAGTGTGAAAAGCGGTCATAAGTCACTCTGTTCAGGGCCGTTGTAACTACAAATGGTCATAAGTCGAGACTGTCTTTTGATGGTTTATGGCCGTAATTGGGGGGTTTGATTATGGTTGTAAATTGAGGACTATCTCTTTACGGCTGTAATTGTGGGTTCAGTTATGGTCATAAATCGAGGACTATGTTTATGGGTTCAATTATGGCCGTGATTCCAGGACTATCTGTAGATGGTTTATGGCCATAATTGTGGGTTCAATGATGGCTGTAAGTTGAGGACTATCTAGATAGCTGATGGCCGTAATTGTGGGCTCAATGATGGCCGTAAATCGAGGACTATCTGTAGATGGTTTATGGCCATAATTGTGGGTTCAATGATGGCCATAAATTGAAGACTATCTCTTGATGGCTGATGGCCGTAATTGTGGGTTCAATGATGGCCATAAGTCGAGGACTATCTCTAGATGATTTATGGCTGTACTTGTGGGTTCAATGATGGCCGTAAGTTGAGGACTATCTAGATGGCTGATGGCCATAATTGTGGGCTCAATGATGGCCGTAAATCGAGGACTATCCGTAGATGGTTTATGGCCATAATTGTGGGCTCAATGATGGCCATAAATCAAGGACTATCTCTAGATGATTTATGGCCGTAATTGTGGGCTCCATCATGGTCGTAAACCGAGGACTACCTCCACAAAGCTTGGTCCCTTTCCTTTCCCCCCCCCCCCCCCCCGGCTAAAGCTGCCATCCACCGCCTTTCCTTCCCCCGGGATTAATTATTTTTCATTTGACAACGAGGGCGACGATGACAGCCAAACGGCGAAATAATTCCCGCCACGATGTTGTACATGATTAAGTTTGCGGCCTTGAATGAATGGCGTTGGGTTGTTATCGCCCGCCTCCCTTCTGTCATTCCGATGGGGCTCTAAGCCACGTTCCCACAACCCGCAGAGCTCAATTCTCACCATTGGATTAGCCATGGTTTCATCGTGGGCTGATGAGGATCGGATCGGCCTCTGGGGACCCGTCAGAGGGGAACGGATGGCTCGAGGAAACCCGGAAGTGGGTTTATTTGCAACGGGAGGTAAAGCAGGTTGTGTGAAGGAGGGCCGCGGATGCATTAAGTGGGGAGGGGGCTTCCCATTAAAAAGAGCCGGGTGCGAGAGCCGTCCGTGCGATGAACCCGCCACGAACGGTGAGAAGGAGGAAATTGGGGGTTCAGGGCCAGGAATTAGGAGAAGAGGAGAGAGGGAGGGAAAGGATTCACACGTTATTGGGGAGCTGCCCACCTGCAGGTCGTGTTGTGTCTCTTCCTGAAGCCCCTGGCCCACTTGTGGAGGAGCGAACTCTCCCGTCGGTAGCAGCGGTAGAGCCCCAGGAGCAAAGCGGGCACGATCAGGAGGAAGACCACCAGCAAAGAGATCAGGATGGCTTCGTAATCTGTGGGGGGGGGGTCCACAGAGAAGGAGAGGGTCACAGAGGCAGGCTTCCGTTGCCCATCCTTTTTTCTATCCATCCCTCCATTCCATCCATCCATGCCTTACATTCATATATCCTTCCATATATCCATCCATACTTATTTCCATCCTTCCATCTATCCATTCTTATTTCCATCCATCTATCCCTTACATACATACATCCTTATTTTCATCCTTCCATCCTCATATCTTCTTCTCCTTCCATCCATCCATCCAACCACCATCTATCCTTATTTCCATCCATCTTTATTTCCATCCATCCTTATTTCCATCCATCCCTTACATCCATCCATTCTTCCATTTATCCATCCATCCTTCCATCATTTCCATCCTTACATCCATCCTTCAATCTATCCATCTATCCTTATTTCCATCCATCCATCCTTATTTCCATCCATCCCTTATGTCCACCCATCCATATTTCCATCCATCCATCCTCCATCCTTATTTCCATCCATCCCTTACATCCATCCATCCATCCATGCCTTACATCCATATATCCTTCCATATATCCATCCATACTTACCTTCCTTTCTTCCCTTCTTCCTTCCATCTATCCATCCTTATTTCCATTCATTCCTTACATCCATCCATCCATCCATCCATCTATCCATCCAATTTCCATCCATCCATCCCTTACATCCATCCATCCTTATTTTCATCCTTCCATCCTCATATCTTCCTTCCTTCCTTCCTTCCATCTATCTATCCATCCATACTTTTATCCTTATTTCCATCCATCCATTACATCCATCCACCCATCCATCCTTATTTCCATCCATCCTAATTTCCATCCATCCATTCCTTACATCCATCCATCCTTATTTTCATCCTTCCATCCTCATTTCTTCCTTCCTTCCTTCCGTCCTTCCATCTATCTATCCATCCATCCTTTTATCCTTATTTCCAATCCATCCATCCCTTACATCCATCCATCCCTTACATCCATCCTTCCTTCCATCTATCCATCTGTCATTTCCATCCATCCATCCCTTATATCCATCCATCCTTATTTTCATCCTTCCATCCTCATTTCTTCCTTCCTTCCATCCTTCCATCTATCTATCCATTCATCCTTTTATCCTTATTTCCAATCCATCCATCCCTTACATCCATCCATCCATCCATATTTCCATCCATCCATCCATCCATCCTTATTTCCATCCATCCATCCATCCTTATTTCCATCCATCCATCCATCCATCCATCCATCCATCCATCCTTATTTCCATTCATCCATCCATCCATCCACCCATCCATCCTTATTTCCATCCATCCATCCATCCATCCATCCACCCATCCATCCTTATTTCCATCCATCCTAATTTCCATCCATCCATTCCTTACATCCATCCATCCTTATTTTCATCCTTCCATCCTCATTTCTTCCTTCCTTCCTTCCGTCCTTCCATCTATCTATCCATCCATCCTTTTATCCTTATTTCCAATCATCCATCCCTTACATCCATCCTTCCTTCCATCTATCCATCTATCATTTCCATCCATCCATCCATCCTTATTTCCATTCATCCATCCATCCACGAGGAGAAGGAGGGACAGATGGAGGAGAGGAAAGAAGAAGAGAAAGCAGAGGAAGAGGAGGAGAAGAAAGAGAAAGGGAAGGAGAGATGGGGGGGTAGATGGGGAAGAAGAAAATGAAGGCTGAGAAGGAGAAGGAAAAGAGGGAGGAGGAGGAGAGAAAGGGAAAGGGGAAGGGAGGAGAAGGAGGAGGGCCACTTACGGTCTTGCTGGACGGGGCCACTATCCACGCTGCCTCCCAGCCCCGGCTTTTCACAGAACGGAGGTGCCCAGCCAGCATCACAGTGACAATTTTGGTTGCTGTTACACACCTAAGACAATCAGAGCAGGTGTGGAGTGAGCCCCAAGTTTATTCCCGGGGCTCCAGGTACAAGCGCTGAAAAGGGCAGGAAGGCAAATACAATCCTGAAAGCTCCAGACACCCCTGATTCCCTCCGGGGTAAATATTTCCCTCAATCCTCCCGAATTATTTTTTTCCCCACCCCTCCACGCAAACCAGCAAAACTCATTGGCTTTCCGTACAAACCTTAGTTTACTCATTAAGGACTACTAATGCGCTTTCTTACTAGTTGTTTGAACACAAGTACAGTTTAAATTACAGATTTCTGAACAAGGGCTGTTAATTTAACTTCATGAACAGCCAACAATAACCCAAAGAATCATAACTCAGTTCTGAGGCACAGTATTTCAGATCACCGTCATCTTACTGTGGTTGGCAGAATGCCCAGAAGCAATTTGCAGGAAAACTGACAAGAGAGAAACAAGAGCCGAATCAAACGTTTTCTGGAATCAAGACGCGAAGGAATGTGAACGAAGTTGTTTCCTGCAAATTGCCTCAGTCGTCGTCCTTCCTTCAATAGGCTAAGGGAGTGGCCAATTAGCCCCAAGCCTTACTCTCGAGGAGACCTCCTCCTGAGGAGCCTCTCCTGCCTTTTGGCAGCTCTGCGCACCCGTGCATCGAGAAGAGGCTCCTCCTCTTCGTCCTCTTCACTTAAAGGAGCTTCTGAAGGCCCTGGCTGAATCCCCACTTCTGGCACCACATCTTTTCCAGCCTCCTCACTGTCCGACTCGAGCGCCAGCTGCACAGGCTGCTGGCGCAGCACACACCACCAGCCCCCTCCCCTCACTGTCGGAATCAGCTACTAGCTGCACAGGCCGCTGATGGACCACAATAATCAGAAACACGGCAATTGTATATGATGGGAAAGCGCTGGGGCGGGGGGACGGGCCCAGCCACTGGCCATAACTATCGGTTCACCCGAACTGATCCGAACCGGCTGAATCCTACCCGTCTATAGGGTTGGTAGCGACATGTCCAAAAGGATTTATTTACACACCTACCTCCAGGTCAGAAACGGCCCTCTTGTTTAAAAATTTCAATGTATTCAATGAAATTTTCATCTCGTTTCTCCCAAAATATCCCTCAACGGGAGAAGGCCGGCATCGAACTACAGAAATAAATTGAAGGCTATCGCTGCTAACTCACCCCGTGGCCGTGACATTTGGAGATGCATTTGTCCAGTTCGAAAAAGGAAGCGTTTTGACACCGCTGGTCTTTGCACACCTGTGAGGAAAATCCGACCCCCCCCAAATAAAAAGTCATATTAGCAAATTAGCATTGATTTTAGAGTCAATTGGGATTAAACAAAACTGAGGGATGGATTAGGGCGCCAGCGAGTCGCATCATCCAGAGCAAAAGCGACACTTAGCAGCCACGCAAATAGATTTTTCTCCCAAGAACCTCTCCTTAACTTGATCGTTCAGATCTCCAAATATTCACCCCCACCGGAGACACGTCTATTTGAGGATTATATACCCTGCTTCCCCGAAAATAAGACCCAACCGGAAAATAAGTCCTAGCATGATTTTTTGGGATGCTCGTAATATAAGCCCTACCCCAGAAATAAGGCCCAATTAAGATTATCAGCCAGGTGGGTTAGTGGTGAAATTGAATTTTTTTTGTTCTGTGGCTGTGGCTTGGTGGGTGTGACAGGAGAAGGATACTGCAAATCTCCATTCCCTCCCCACTCTATGGGGAAGATACTGCAAAATCTCCATTCCCCATCCCACTCCAGGGGAAGGATACTGCAAAATCTCCATTCCCACCCCACTCCAGGGGAAGGATACTGCAAAATCCCCATTCCCACCCCACTCCAGGGGAAGGATATTGCAAAATCTCCATTCCCACCCCACTCCAGGGGAAAGATACTGCAAAATCTCCATTCCCACCCCACTCCAGGGGAAGGATACTGCAAAATCTTAATTCCCACCCCACTCCAGGGGAAGGATACTGCAAAATCTCCATTCCCCACCCCACTCCAGGGGAAGGATATTGCAAAATCCCCATTCCCTCCCCACTCCTGGGGAAAGGATATTGCAAAATCTCCATTCCCACCTCATTCTGGGGCCAGTCAGAGGTGGTATTTGCCGGTTCTCCAAACTACTCAAAATTGTTGCTACCGGTTCTCCAGAACTTGTCGGAACCTGCTAGATTTCACCCCTGAGGTGGGTGCATTTTGTACCGTATTTCCCCCCAAAATAAGACCTAACCAGAAAATAAGACCTAATGTGTCTTTTGGAGCAAAAATTAATACAAGACCTGGTCTTATTTTTGGGAAAACACGGTATATTCTCAGTGTACCCAGAGAGAGAAATATCTGCCTCTACCTAGGACCGATGTGGCCGCTATGTGAAACGTGCCATGCAGATAGGACCTATTGCATCCTGAAACACAGAAACAGGTCAGGTCTTCCCCTCCTCTTGAGGACTCACCAACCCATCTCCGCACTTGGTCCCCGTCATCACAAGGCCCGGATCGGAGAGGTCTCCCTCGTCATCCTTGGTGGCATAGACCAAAGTCCCTCGGCATTTGATCTCTTGCCCGTTAAACCGAATGGTGGTATCCATAGAGATGGTGTTGGTGCCTTTGGGCTTAGCAGCCGGGCTCTGACACTGGATCTTCCCACACTTGGCATCTCTGGGAGGAAAAAAGAAGGAAGTCCTGTCAGGAGGAGTGTTGAGGAATTCGCAGAGCAACCCTTGAGTAGCAAGGGTGGGCTCATGAAAGCGATTGAGAGTAGTTAGGAATAACACAGCCAACACACAGATACACTGAGTTGTGTTTACTTTTATGATATAGTAAGGCACAGTCCGTATAAAGCAGGAGATAGTAAAACAATAGTCCAGGGATTATCCAAATAACAAAGTCTTCTTACCAGTCGTTGTAGTCATACACATTAACAGTTCTTACAGTTGTAAATAGTAGCAAACACAGCAAAAAGCAGTAACGAGCAATACAAATCAGCAAAGAGTTCAGCAAAGAGCAATCCAAGAGAAATAAACCAGGTTTCTAGCTTCCTTTTAAGGACATTGGCTACAGAGTTAACCAATCAGAACACAGTATGATGCAAGACAGCAATACATCAGTCTTAAAAGCTATATTCATGGTTTATATATTGCCAACCTAACAAGTTAGGTAAAATCATTTCCTAACACGGAGAAGCGAAGAGCCCAGGAGACGAGATCCCTGCTGATCTGGATCTCGCCCAGATGTCCTCGCAAAGCCAACGATCAAGGGACCAGGAGCAGAAACTCAAGTCGGGAAGGTCAACCACAAGGGGTAGAAAGCATCCGGGGGGGCTACTCCAAGGACAGAATCACGGGAGAGTTGGGAGGGGCCATCTACCCTTCCCCAGGGCAGGAATTTATGATGCCTATACTGAATGGAAGTCTCAGTGGTGCAAATCTTGGAGGGCGGAGGGCACTTTTTGTTGCTGTTGAGCAATTTTTATTTATTTCCAAATTTAAAATATAAGACCAAAACAGAAGAAAGGGAGAAAAAAGGAAACAAAGGCAAGAAAGCATGAAGGCAGGCAGGGAGAAAGAGAGAGGGGGAGAAGAAAGGAAGGAAGGAAGGAAGGAAGGAAGGAAGGAAGGAAGGAAGGAAGGAAGGAAGGAAGGAAGGAGAGGGAAGACAGAAGAGAGAAGGAAGGAAGGAAGGAAGGAAGGAGACAGAGAGAAAGAAAAGAGAGAAAGAAAGAAGAAGGAAGGAAGGAGACAGAGAGAAAGAAAGAGAGAAAGAAAGAAGAAGGAAGGAAGGAGACAGAGAGAAAGGAAAGAGAGAAAGAGAAGAAGGAAGGAAGGAGACAGAGAGAAAGAAAAGAGAGAAAGAAAGAAGAAGGAAGGAAGGAGACAGAGAGAAACAAAAGAGAGAAAGAAAGAAGAAGGAAGGAAGGAGACAGAGAGAAAAGAGAGAAAGAGAGGAAGGAAGGAAGGAAAGAAGGAAAAGGAGAAAAGATAAAGAAAGAAAGAGAGAGAAAAAAGAAAAAGAAAAAGAAAGAAAGAGGAAGGAAGGAAGGAAAGAAGGAAGGAAGGAAGAGGGAGAAAGAAAGAAAAGAGAGAAAGAAAGAAAAGGGAGAAAGAGAAAAAGGGAGGAGGGGAGGGGAAGGGAGAATAGAGAGAGAGAGTGAAGGAAGGAAGGAAAGGGAGAAAAGAGAAAGAAAGGGAGGGAGGGAAGGAAGGGGAGTAAGAAAGAAGGAAGGAAGGAAGGGAGGAAGGAAGGAAGGAAGGAAGGAAGGAAGAAAGAAAGAAAGAAAGAAAGAAAGAAAGAAAGAAAGAAAGAAAGAAAGAAAGAAAGAAAGAAAAGAAAGAAAGAAAGAAAGAAAGAAAATATGTGTAAAACAAAACATCAAATATACACACAAAATGTCCTTCCAGTTGAATACTGATAAATACATTCAAACAAAACAGACTCACAATTTATAAACTTCTACATCTATACTTGCTAAACTAGCACATAAAACATTGAAAAAAAAATCGTGGCTGCGAAGACCTGTGCTGAGTCCACCCATTGGACGCACCTTCGATCCACTCTAAAAATACCAAAACACGCAAACCCAACCCCGGCTGCCCTTGAACCGGGACGGATCCAGACAGCAAATGGGACTCTTGTGCGAGTTGCCGCTGCGGTGGCTGTGTTAGGGAATGGCTATTGCCTAACTGGTTGGGTTGGCAAAATATATATATATATAAACCATCAATGCATGTTTGCAGTCAAAATGTGATGTATAGCTTTAAGACTGTAATGCTGCATTGCATCATACTGTATTCTGATTGGCTAGCTCTGTAGCCAATTTACTTAAGAGGAAGCTTGAATCATGGCTTATTTTTCTTATTACATTATTATTGCAACCTCTGCTCCTCTCTGCCTCTTCTCTCTGCATGATCACTGCTTGATCATTGCTACTTGTTGTTCTTTTACTGTTTTACTGATTGTTTTACTGCTGTACTTGTTCCTGTTTGCAACTCCGAAAAGAACTGTTTTATTGCATATGACTACAACAACGGGTAAGAAGACTTTGTTCTTGGAATATCCCTGGATTGACAATTTAACTATCTTTATCTGTGTATGACCTGGATTGTTTAGTGGACTTTGCTTTGCTTTTTCCTAAAAGTAAAAGAATATCACAACTCAGTGTGTCTGTGTATTGACAGTGCTTAGTCACAATCATTCTCAGCCGTTTCTCATGTGCACAACCTTGCTACTCAAGGGTTACTCTGTGCATATTCCTTAACATTCTGCAAACTTCCCCTGACTTGGCAACATCTGGAAGTCAAGGACTAGGCTGCCCAGAAGGAACATCTGGCTCCCTCGGCCGCTAGGCGCTCACCTCTTGGCACACTTCACGTAGCTGCCGTGTCGGTCCTTCCCACAGTTGCCGTACATGTCACCGGCCCTGTTGACATCCTGGAAGCAGGCATCGGGGGCCGGCCAAGCACCTGTGGTGGGGCGGAGAAAGAGAAGGTCTGTCAGAGTTTGTTACAGCACACACAACCAGACAATTCAGCAGGATTAACTTCTTTAAAGACATCAGGAGCCATATACATCAGGGGTGGGTTCTACTTACCTTTACTACCGCTTCGCAACAGGACCGCGCGCTTCTGTGCATGCGCAGATCGCCAGGGACAACAATGACTCCCGCCGGTTTTACTACCGGTTCTTGCAAACCGGTCTGAACCAGGGGAAAACCCACCACTGATACATACAATACAGAGGTGGGTTTCGCATAATTTTACCACTGGTTCGCCGCGCACTGAAAATGTGAGTGCGTCTTCGGCACATGTGCGTGGCCTTCCATGCGTGCGCTTTGCCCACGCACACGGCTTGCACGCATGGACACGGCTTAGAAAATGTGGTTAAATAGGATGGCATAGCGCCAGGGCGGCTGAGCGGATCTACAGGTCACCACTACAGTTTGGCCTAACTTGTCCGAACCGGCTGAATCCCACTAATGATACAATACCCGTGGTGGTTTTTCCAACGTGGTAGAGAGAAGAGATTGTAAAGTAGGTACAAACACAGGCCGGGGCAGTATAGACAAAACTTCTCCTAGTTATACAGAACAGTTGAGCTAAGCCACGCCCAGGCTCCTAGCTGTCTCTTGGAGCTCACACTGCAACTACTATGTTTCAGTTACCAAACAGTCCCCATTGGCTGACCTTGTTGCCGGGCTGGCTTGATCCCATCCTCTCATTTTTTAATCGAATTCAGTTTTAATTGGGTTGTTTTAAATTTGGGCCAAAATTATTTAATTGTTTTTTAAAATGTTTTTTAAATTTTATATGCTATGTTTTATCTTGGCTGTACACCGCCCTGAGTCCCGCAGGAGAAGAGCGGTATAGAAATAAAATAAAATAAAATAATAATAAAATAAAATAAAATAAAATAAAATAAAATAAAATAAAATAAAATAAAATAAAATAAAATAAATGTCTACTCCAGTTCATGAAAACATCTACACTGACAAAGTCCGATTTAGCACCCCTTGCCAAACAGACCCTCCCCAAATTTATAAACCGCAGGGAGTCCTCGACTGATGACCAGAATGGAGCGCAAAATTTCTGTTGCTGAGTCCAGAGATTTGTTACGTGAGTTTTGTCTCATTTTACGACTTTTCTTGCCACGGCTATTAAGCGAATGGCTGCCGTTGATAAGACAGTAACCCGGTGGTTAAGTGAATCTGGCTTCCCGCTTCGACTTGGCTTGTCGGAAGGTCGCAAAAGGGGATCACGTGACCCTCGGGACGCTGAGACGGTCGTAAACATGAATCAACGGTCGTGAATATGAGTCACTTGCCAAGCGTCCGAATTTTGAACAGATGATCATGGGGATGCTGCAAAGGTCGTAAGTGTGAAAAATGGCCATAACTTACTTTTTTTCACCGCCGTTGTAACTCTGAACAGTCACTAAATGAACGGTTGTAAGTCAAGGACTACCTGTACATCAATAGGCTGCAAATACCCAATCGGTTAGTCTGTCCAGCCTGAGAAGTGAATTCTGAGCAATTTTTGAGGATTAAGGATTAAGTTTATACTACGTAAACTGCAGTACCAAAAGTGTCCAGGTGATGGCGCCTCTCTCCCAATCCAAAGGACAATGGTGATATCAGAAAGACCCCGCCCACAAAACCAAAGAGGAGCATGGGTATTCAGGTAGTCCTTGACTTACAACCATTTGTTTAGGGACCAAAGTTACAACGGCACTGATAAAAGTCCTCACACTTATGACGGTTGCCGCATTTCCCCGACAGTCACATCATCAAAATTCGGGCATTTGGCAACTGGCATTTATTTACGACGGTTTGCAGCGTCCCAAGGTCATATAATCTCCACTTGGGACCTTCCGTTAAGCCAAGGGAATGGGGGAAGACAGATTCACTTAACGACCGCATGATTCACTTAACAACTGCAGTTACAGGTAGTCCTCAACTTACGGCAGTTCACTTCGTGACTGTTCGAAGTTACAGTGGCACTGAAAGAAGTGAGTTCTAGTCCCGCCTTAGGTATAAAAGCCGGCTGGGTGCCTTCGTGCCAATCACCAGGAGATGATGAGTTCTAGTCCCATCTTCGGTATAAATGCTGGCTGGGTGACTTTGGGCCAATCACCAGGAGACGGTGAGTTCTAGTCCCGCCTTAGGCATGAAAGTTGGCTGGGTGACTTTGGGCCAATCACCAGGAGACGGTGAGTTCTAGTCCCGCCTTAGGTATAAAAACTGGCTGGGTGACTTTGGGCCAATCACCAGGAGACGGTGAGTTCTAGTCCCGCCTTAGGTATAAAAGCTGGCTGGGTGACTTTGGGCCAATCACCAGGAGACGGTGAGTTCTAGTCCCGCCTTAGGCATGAAAGTTGGCTGGGTGACTTTGGGCCAATCACCAGGAGACGGTGAGTTCTAGTCC
Source organism: Pituophis catenifer annectens (assembly GCF_029215685.1). Taxonomy (NCBI): domain Eukaryota; kingdom Metazoa; phylum Chordata; class Lepidosauria; order Squamata; family Colubridae; genus Pituophis; species Pituophis catenifer. The sequence goes on from NW_027256888.1 coordinate 81,679,467, forward strand.
CGCCTTAGGTATAAAAACTGGCTGGGTGACTTTGGGCCAATCACCAGGAGACGGTGAATTCTAGTCCTGCCTTAGGTATAAAAGCTGGCTGGGTGACTTTGGGCCAATCACCAGGAGACGGTGAGTTCTAGTCCCGCCTTAGGTATAAAAACTGGCTGGGTGACTTTGGGCCAATCACCAGGAGACGGTGAGTTCTAGTCCCGCCTTAGGTATAAAAACTGGCTGGGTAACCTTGGGCCAATCACCAGGAGACGGTGAATTCTAGTCCTGCCTTAGGTATAAAAACTGGCTGGGTGACTTTGGGCCAATCACCAGGAGACGGTGAGTTCTAGTTCCGCTTTAGGCATGGAAACCGGCTGGATTATTTTTAGCCAGTCTCTTTCTCTCAGCCCAACCCCACCTCACAGGATTGTTGTTGTGGGGAAAATAGGAGGAGCAAGGTGTGTTAGATATATCCGCCATCCTGATTTATTAGTAAAAGTAATAAAGGCAGGATTAAAAGAAACAAACAAACAAACAACAGCCGCTGGCTGGGAGAGCGCCAGAGGGAAGGAGACGCTCACCTCGTCCCCACAGCTGGATGCATTGTTGATGGTGCGTCATGCACATGCCGTTGTAACAATACTCCTCTCCGTGGGAACACGTTGAGCCGTCCAACAAGTAGACGTTGCCGGGACAGTAGGGTGAAGCACCCGTACAATATTCCGGGAGGTCACAGGATCCAGCCGGCTCCCGACACATGATCCCGGCTGTCTTGAGCTATGGGAAACAACAGACAGAGAAATTTCCACCAAAGAAGTAAAGATGAGCCAAGATCCATCTCCGTCGGCCATCTTGGATGGGATGTGGAGAACAACACGCAAGAGAGCATAGCCGTCGGACCACGGCCGATGTCCAGACAACCCTCTGAAGACCTCTGGAAGGAATGGCCATCCTATCTCCGTCGATCTTAAGATCCCTTCTTCCAAGCAAAAAATATCTCCTATTGTGGTGGAATGTAGTCTGGATTCCCAGGAGGGAGGGGCCGCATTCCAGAGGAGCGAGAGAGTTTGTGTATGAGAAAGAGGGTGAAGACAGCTCCTGCTTAATGGATCCCAAAGTAAATCTTTAATGATGCAAATAGTTATCCTCTTTTTTTTAATTGGTTCGTTTATTTGTTTATATCCCACCTTATTATTATTATAAAAAAAAATCAAGGTGGCGAACCTATTTTTTTCTCATTGCTCTTCATTTAGCGACTGCCTCGTTATGTCCGCAATTGCAACGGTGATGAAAAAGTAACTTTCCAACCAATCCTCCCATTCACGACCTTCGCAGGTCTGTAAAGCCAAGGGAAGTTCGAAGTAACCCTGTAAATTTGCGGTGTTCCACTTCGCTTAACGACCAAGTTGCCACCCTCCAACTCTGGTCGCTAAACGAGAACTACCTGCATTGAAAGCTCCGGTTTCCATTTCCGCCCAAAACAAAGTCAGACACTTTGGAACCAAGGAGAGTTCCCATGTTCCACAGCCTTAGTGGCCCACAATCTGCTTTATTACCTTGCAGGAATTACAACATTCTCCGTGGGCGCACTCAGCTCCGGCTTTCAGCGTGCAATTCTGGGGGTTACAGCAAGGATTGGTGCACTCCTGGGGGGGGGAAAAAAGCGGATTTTTTTTTCACTCAGCATCACCAGGATTTGGGGGGTTGGGAAGCCCAGCATATTCATGGGGTCTCTTTCCAAAAAAGCTTTGACTATTAGAAAAACGTCCTCCCAGGAACATGGATTTTCATCTGTTGATGCTATTGTGAAACATAGTCCAGGTGCATCTTTTCCCTGTTTATTTATCTGACTTTCATCCCACCTTATTATTTTTACAAGTAACTCAAGGGGGTGAATATATCCAAAAGACCTTACTGTTTCTATTCTATTTCTTCTATTTTCCCCTACAACAATCCTGTGAGGTGGACTGGGAGGAGAGAAACTGACTGAGCCAAAGTCACCCAGCCGGATTTCATGGCTAAAGCGGGACTAGAACTCACCATCACCTGGTGATTGGCCTAAAGTCACCCAGCTGGCTTTCATGCCTAAGGCAGGACTAGAATTCACCATCTCCAGGTGATTGGCCCCAAATCACCCAGGCGATTTTCCTGCCCAAGACAAAACTAGAATTCCCCATCTCCGGGTGATTGGCCCAAAGTCACCCAGGTGGCTTTCATACCTAAGGCAGAACTAGAACTCACCATCACCAGGTAATTAGTCTAAACTCACCCAGCTGGCTTTCATTCCTAAAGTGGGACTAGAACTCACCATCTCCTAGTGACTAACCCAAACTCACCCAGCTGACTTTCCTGCCTAAGACAGAACTAGAACTCCCCATCTCCGGGTGATTGGCCCAAAGTCACCCAGGTGGCTTTCATACCTAAGGCAGAACTAGAACTCACCATCACCAGGTAATTAGTCTAAACTCACCCAGCTGGCTTTCATTCCTAAGGTGGGACTAGAACTTCCCCGTCTCCTGGTTCCTAAACCGGCACCTTAACCCCTAAACCAATTTTGGCCATCAAATCCTTGAGTTTCGACCTGCTCCCTGCCTCGACGTAAGACTCAAATCCTGTTGCTTTGCTCCCGGACAGCCTCGCCCTCCACCTCCCAGGCTCACCGCCCACCCCCACCCCCAATTTCTTCCCAATGCCCCCCCCACCCCCTCAAATCCCCTGCCTACCTCGGCCTCCCCGCAGTCGCACTCCTCCCCTTCCTCCAAAAACCCGTTGCCGCACTTCTTCCCCAAAACCAGGTCCTTGGTGTCGGGGAGGTTGAAGAGGCAGGCGCCTCCCCCCTTCTGGAAGTAGCCCTCCAACTGTCTGCGGCTGCAGGAGCTGAATACCCGGGGGAAGGGGTGCCTGGAATTTGGGGAGGGGGGAAAGAGAGAGAGAGAGAGAGAGAGAGAGAGAAAGAGACCAACTCAGGACCAGAAAAGCAGAATTTTGCAGAATTTCGCTGCTCTGAATCCGAGGCTCCGTTTCTAAACATTTCAAGAGGTGGTTTTGCAGGAAGTCCTCAACTTACGACCGCAGTTGAGCCGCAGTCTGTGGCTAAGCAAGGCGGTGGTTAAGGGAGCTTTGCCCCTCGTTTTGTGACCGTCCTTGTCACGGTTGCTGAGGGAGTCACCGCAGTTGTTAGTGGAGGGAATCCTCGACGTACGACCGTTCATTTAGAGACGGTTGAAAGATATAAAGGCGCTGGAAGGGATTTATGGCTGTGTTTCACACTTACGACCCGTTGCAGCCTCCCCCGCGGGGTCACGTGATCGAAATTCAGACGCTTGGCAACTGACCCGTATTTATGACGGTCACGGTGTCCCTGGGTCACGCGATCCCCTTTTGAGACCTTCTGATAAACCAAGTCAATGGGGTTAAGCCAGATTCGCTTAACAACCAACTAACCAATTTACTAACTAATCAACTGTAGGGATTCACTTAACAACGGTGGCATGAAAAGTCGTAAAACGGGACAAAACTCGCTCAAGAAACGCCTCGCTCAACGGCAGAAAATCTGGGGGCTCAACGGCCCCCGTTTTACAACCTTTCTTGCCACCGCCATTAAGTGGGGCACTGCGGTTGTTAAAGTCCGTAACCCGGTTGTTAAGTGAATCTGGTTTCCTCGCTGACTTTGCTCATCAGAAGATCACCAAAGGGGATTGCGTGACACACACCCCGGGGAAAACTGCAACCGTCATAAATACGAATCAAGTTGCCAAAGCATCTGAATTTCGATGCCGTGGCCCTAGGGATGCTGCAACGGTCCTAAGCTTGAAAAAGTCCCTTTGTTTCAGTGCCATTGTAACTCGGAACGGTCACTAAATGAACGGTCGTAAGTCGAGAACTATCTGGACTTCTTTGGCACACATGCTGGGCTCTGTGAAAAAAATGGACTGAAAACAGTAGATGTTTGATCCAGCTCTTGTTTTGCCCAGTGGCAAAACAAGCAGTGGTGGGTTCCTCCCGGTTCAGCCCGGTTCGGCCGAACCGGTAGCGGTGACGATATGACGTCACTGAACCGGTTCTCTTTGTTCCGGAGCTCCCGCCCGTCCCCGCGTTATTCCTACCTTTTATTTCTTCTTTTTTTAGCCCGGCTGATACGTGTGGCAGAGTGGATTGCCGCACCTCAGCTGAGCAGTTTCGTAACACGCTTGCGCGTGTGAAGCACACGGGCGAAGAGAACCGGTAGTAAAGCCGGTTAGAACCCACCACTGCTTTGAAGCCCCCGTTTTACACACTTACACACAGACACCATTGTCTTTAACAACTCCTCTTTGCTACTGTACAGCTGTTCGACTCCCCGACTTCCTGCCTTTTGCAAATAACCTGGTTTTAATTTACATTTCGTTGCGGTTTCCTCCGTAGAATCTGGCTGGAAAAGCCGGCGGGAGGGTGGAAGACGGGGAATTCTCAGCACCCCCACCGACCCCGAGAACTTAATGAAACGAAGGAAAAGCCCCTTCCCCCCGAATTCAAAGTTTATTGCGTTATCCTTTGTAAACAGAAAAGCGTTTGAAGGGGGGGACCGTTAGGAGGCCGAGTGGCACATTCTTGGGAACAAACCCACATAAAGTAGCTATTCTTGCCCGATAAGCCAGCGTCCAGATGTTGTTGCGGTCCGCCAGCAGCCTGCGGAGCTGGCAGCGGAGTCGGACAGCGATGAGGCTGAGGAAGAACAGGGGCCAGTCCTGGAGGGGGAAGGGCCGGATGAGGGCAGAGATGGGGCCAGGGCCATCGGGGAGTGATGTGCGGACTCCGGAGCCTCCAGAGGCCGACAGCAGAGAGGCAGAGGAACAGGAGGAGCCTGTTCCTAGTGCATGCATGCGAAGAGCTGCCAGAAAGCAAGAGTAGCTAAAGCAGAGAGGACGACTCAGGAGTAAGGCCAAGAGATGATTGGCCCCTCCCAGAAGGCTTAAAAGACCAGCAACGGCTCTTGGGCTCTTTGCCGGAAAACAACGTTGATAGTCTTGCTGCTACTTATCTCTGGTCGGTGTCTTCTGCTTCTGAACTTTTGCCAAGAGAAGCCTTTGGCATTTTGCCTAATTATGCCAAGGTCGGTGATTAGACTGAAGAATTTGTGTTATGAAAAATTTGTTTTAATTTAGTTTGGACTACGCTGAGAATGAGTTCGAACCGTTTGCGTTTAATGCTAACTACTTGGGCCTGGGTCACAACCGATGTGGAGAGGAGGCTAAAATATACGAAAAGCCACTGCGGGGAATTGGGAATGTTTTATTTAATGAAAAGAAGGTCCAGGGGGGACCTGAGAAGAGCTCGAGCAGAGGGCTGGACTAGAAGACCTCCAAGGCCCCTTCCGACTCTCTTATTCTGTCTCAGGACTAAGGGTGACATGATAGCAGTCTTCTAATATTTGGGGGGCAAGATATAGAGAAGAGGGGGTCAATTTATTCTCCAAGGCAGAACAAGAAGCAACGGATGGAAACTAATCAAGGAGAGAAGCAACCTGGAATTAAGGAAGAACTTCCTAACAGTGAGGACAATTAACCAGTGGAACTCCAGGCCACCAGAAGTTGTTGGGTGCTTCATCACTGGAGGTTTTTAAGAAGAGATTGGACATCTATTTGTCTGAAATGGTAGAGGAATTCCCGCCTGAGCAGGGGGGTGGACTAGAAGACCTCTAAGGTCCCTTCCAACTTTGTTACTCTGTTATTCTGCTAACCGCTTCTGTAAAGCACCAGAAGGCAGGAGAAGAAGCAACGGATGGAAACTAACCAAGGAGAGAAGCAACCTGGAACGAAAGAGGAATTTCCTGAAAGTGAGGACAATTAATCAGTGGAACAACCTGCCACTAGAAGTTGCGGCTGCTCCATCCCTGGAGGCTTTCAAGAAAAGATTGGGCAACCATTTGTCTCAAATGGTGTAGGGTTTCCTGCTTGTGGAGTGGGTTGGACTAGACGACCTCCGGGGACCCTTCCGACTCTGTTATCCGGTTAACCTGCTATTCTGTGAAATGCCGTTATTCCCCTTCCAATTTGGTAGAATGAGATTTCCCACCAAGACGTGTGGGCATCATGAAGGCGACGTGGGAAGGTATTGGCTCTTTAGAGCAACGCAAGTTTCTAGTCCTTAAGAGGGAAAGCCATCTCAGAAGTTTGTGCAGCAGCTGGAATAGGTTTCAGTGGTCCAGTTTTCAGAGGATGTGGGGGGGGGAGATGCAAGGATTTGGGGGGACGAAGACAGCCTGAAGCCTCCTTCAAAGCACCTTTGGTGCACCGCCAAGTGAAAAGCAGGGGGTTGGACTAGAAGACCTCCAAGGTCCCTTCCGACTATGTTATTCTCTGTTGTGGGTGCTCCATTACTGGAGGTTTTTAAGAAGAGATTGGACAACCATTTGTCGGAAACGGTACAGGGTCCCCTGCTCGAAAAACGGGGTTGGACTAGAAGACCTCTGAGGTCCCTTCCACCTCTATCACAGGTAGTCCTCGACTTACGGCCACAATTGAGCACACGCAGTTCTTGCTCCTAAGCGAGACATCTGTGAAATGAGCTTGGCTCCCTTCCGTGCCTTTTCTTGCCACCGTCGTTAAGCGAATCACCGCAGGCGTTCAGTTAGTCACACCGTTGTTAAGTGAACCTGGCTTCCCTTCCCCCCCCCCATGGATTTTGCTTTGACCCCGGGACACTGCGACCGCCGTAAATACGAATCAGTGACCCGATCATCCGGAATTTTGATCCGTGGGGGGGGACACCGCAACGGTCGTAAGTGTGAAAAAACGGCCACAAGTCACTTTTTTTTCAGGGGCGTAACTTCGGACGGTCACTAAATGAACCGTTGTAAGTCGAGGATTACCTCTAGGTTCGGATTCTCCTTTTCCACCAAGCAACCGAGGAGCCAAGGACAATACGGGACGACATTCCCGGCCCCCCCCACCGTCCCCAAATGGGAGAAACCCCCCCCCCTTGCTTTACCCCGTGGCTGCAGCCATGACGCAGCCCCCCTGAGACGCCGTGGCCTCCACGCAGCAGCCGTCCGCGTCGTGGCTCATGCCGAAATTGTGGCCGATCTCGTGGGCCATGGTGGCGGCAGCTCCGATGGGCAACTCCGAGTGGTCCTGATTTTGGGGGGGGGAGAGAGAGAGAGAGAGAGAGAGGAAAAGGCTCATCAGCTAGAAGAGGGGAGGGGGGCCAGTTGGAGGAAGGGAGGGGGCGAATTTGATTTCCCACGCCCCCGATTACGGCCAAGTACGGCCACTCAATTCGGCATCAGCCGAATTGAGTGGGTGGGCTTGATTTTGGAATCCAAATTAGGGCTTTTCAAAGGATGTAGGGCTGGCTTCTTGCAAAGGGGAAGGGGTTAGGTAGGAGAAAGAGAAGATCCCCACCCCCACCCCAAATCCTTGCCATTCCCTCCCCTTGCGCCCATGGCCAGCAGTTCGATCCTGACCGGCTCAAGGATGACTCAGCCTTCCGTCCTTTTGAGGTCGGTAAAATGAGGACCCCGACTATTGGGGGCCATAGGCTGACTGTAAATTGCTTAGGGTGGGCTGTAAAACCCTGTGAAGCGGTATATAAGTCTGTGTTGTTGCTATTCTCTCCCTCTCCCTTCTTCCCTTCCTCTCTCCTTCCTTCCCTTCTTCTTTTTCCCTTCGTTTCTTTCTCCTGATCCCGCTATCTATTCCCCTTTTCTTTTTCTCTCCCTCTTCTTTCCTCTTCTACCTTCCTGCCTTTCTCTTTCTCCTTTTATTCCTTCCTTCCTTCCTTCTTCTTTCTTTCTTTTTCTTTCCTTCCCTTCCCTCTACTGTCTCCTTCCTTCCCTTCTTTTTCCCATTTGTTTTCTTTCTCCTGCTCCCTCTTGTCTCTTATTTCCCTTCTTTTTCTCTCCCTCTTCTTTCCTCTTCTTCTTTCCTCCCCTTCCTTCCTCCTGCCTTTCTTTTTCTTTCTTCCTTCCTTCCTTCCTTTCTTTTTCTTTCGTTCTTTCCTTTCTTTCCTCCTCTACTGTCTCCTTCCTTCCCTTCTTTTTTCCTCCTTCTTTTTCTTTCTCCTGCTCCCTCCATCTCTTTTTTTTCCTTCTTTTTTTCTCTCCCTCTTCTTTCCTCTCCTCCCTCCCTCCCTCCTTTTTCTTTCTCCTTTTCTTTCTTTCTCTTCCTTCCTTTCTCTCTCTTGGGTGGTGGCCCGGTGGTTAGAATGCAGAATTGCAGGCTAACTCTGCCGACCGCCAGGAAGTTCGATCCTGACCAGCATTAGGTTGACTCAGCCTTCTGTCCTTCGGAGGTCAGTAAAATGAGGACCCCGATGGTTGGGGGTGGGGCATATGTAAATTTGTGGCTGGCTGGGGAATTCTGGGAGTTGAAGTCCATAGGTCTTAAAATGACCAAGATTGGACGCCCCAGGCCCCTTCAAGAAGAGACTGGACTGCCATTTGTCAGAAATGGTGTAGGTTGTCCTGCTTGGGCGGGGGGTTGGACTAGATGACCTACAGGGTCCCTTCCAACTCAGTTAATCTGTTACAGAAAAGCTCTCGGGTGGTTTTCCCAGGAGTCACACAATGCATTACAAGCAAAGAGCATTTTTATCCCGTATCATTGAGGGAGGAGCTGTCGGTCAGCAAGACGGAAGGACGAGGGGAAGCCATCTTCTTCTTACCATGTTCACGCCCCCGGAGTTCTCCGCACTGCACATGCCCTCCAGGGGCGCCATTCCGATGGTG
>NW_027256888.1:81690655-81705655 GCF_029215685.1 Pituophis catenifer annectens
GAAAGAAAGAAAGAAAGAAAGAAGGAAGGAAGGAAGGAAGGATGGATGGATGGAATCAGGAGGGAGAGAAAGAAGGAAGGAAGAAAGGAATCAGGAGGGAGAGAAGGAAGGAAGGAAGCAATCAGGAGGGAGAGAAGGAAGGAAGGAATTGAGTGGGAGAGAAGGAAGGAAGGAAGGAATCAGGAGGGAGAGAAGGAAGGAAGGAAGGAAGGAAGGAAGGAAGGAAGGAAGGAAGGAAGGAAGGAAGGAAGGAAGTTGACAATTACCTTGTCTACATAATTAGCAATCTCCAGAATCCGCTGTTTGGTGACTCCCAAATTCTGATTTTGAGCTCTAAACTGTGAAAGAACAATGAGTGAGAAAAAGGAAGACAACTGCAGTGCAAAACCTGACTAGGTGGCTCAGTGGATATGACCCTGAGCTTGTCGATCAGAAAGGTCGGCAGTTCAGCGGTTCAAATCCCTAGTACAGGTCTCCTGCGTGAGCAGGGGGTTGGACTAGATGTCCTCCAAGATCCCTTCCAACTCTGTTACTGTTACCTTTCCTTCTTCCAAAAAGGTGAATTATCTCTTCCACGGTCACCAGCGTGCAAAGGCACACATCGGAAGGGACCTTGGAGGTCTTCTAGTCCACCCCCTCTGCTCAGGCAGGAAGACCTCTAACCATTTCAGACAAGTGGCTGTCCAATCTCTTCTTAAAAGCCTCCCGTGATGGAGCACCCACAACTTCTGGTGGCAAGGAGTTCCACCGGTTAATTGTCCTCACCGTTAGAAAATTTCTTCAAGGAGCTGACCGCGAGAACTCACAACTTCTCAAGATCTTGCCTTCAGGGGGTTCTAACACGGGAGGCTTTCAGAAAGAGATTGGACAATCCTGTTCTGTCCCCAACCACACGCACACACACCAACAGACGTTCAAGAGTTAAAGACCAAACCAGCCGGCAAAATCCTTTTCCTTATGATAACGGAACTTGGCAACAACCTAGTGGCTGCCTGCCAAGAGTTTATTACTTACGAAGAGGAGAGATAACTTCTCCCCACTTCTGGTACATCAAAAGAAACAGCTCAATAATTACAGAGTCAATCAAGTCCAGAGATAATCCAGCAAAGTCTATAGCCAAAAGTCCGGCAATGCAGAATGGCGTGGAAGCTTTCAGCTTTGTTGGTCACAAGGTTTGACTGGCCACCACGCTCCCTTTTATACCCTGTGGGGTGTGGTCCAGTGACTCAGCCTAATCTCGGGCACGCCTTTTCTTCTGTTGCGTGCGTTTATCTCTGCAACGCTGGCGTGGATCCAGCCAAGACTCATTACCCTCATCACTGTCCATCTGTGGCTGCGTGGACGTGCTTGGCCCCCGGCCCTATCTCTTGCCCTTCGGTGGAGACCAAAGGCATTGCCAGAGAGGAGGGTCCTGGAGAGGGAGGCCTTGCCAACTCCTCTCCTTCACTCTTGGAGTCCTCTCCTGCCGATGACACAGGCTCAGGTAACGGAGCCACAACAAATCCTTTGTCTGACATAGTAGTAGGTTTCCTGCTTGAGCAGGAGGTTGGACTAGAACAGGGGTCGGCAACCTTAAACACTCAAAGAGCCACTTGGACCCATTTCCCACAGAAAAGAAAACACCGGGAGCCACAAAAACCCTTCCCGTGCCTGACTATTTCTTGAGCGGCCACAAAACTAGCATATGTAGTTGAATTAAACGTTCTGTTTTCTTCGGAAACTTTTCTTTTCTTGGATTTATCCATGGTTGGCCTACTGGGGGTCGAAAAGCTCGATAAATAGCGTGCCAACAGATGTCACACACTGGCAGTTGTGACACCTATTTTGAGCAACCGGGAGCCGCAGCAGAGGGGTGAAAGAGCCACATGTGGCTCCAGAGCGTCAGGCTGCTGACTCCTGGACTAGAAGATCTCCAAGATCCCTTCCGACTGTTATTCTGTTATTCGCTGCTCTCTCTCTCTGATGGTCCCACTCAGACTTGAAGATGACAGGATGAAGCCTCTGCTGGTGTGACTAACTGGGAAGTTCAGAAGTTGGCCCTGGGTTCATTCCAAGACACGCGTGTCCTTTCCAGCTGGAAGAGAAAGAATGCTCACCATGGAGTAATCTGCCACGATGAAGAGCTCCATATACTTCAAGGCTCTCCAAGAATCCCTTCTTTTCTGCAAGACAAAATGGTTTTGGGTCATCAGGGGAACCAAGAGGGCAGTTTTGAGGGAGACCCCAAAACTGGTCTTCATCCCGGCCCTTCCCCAAAAACTCACTGCCAGGACCAAATATGGACATTCAACTTCACGTTGAGGGATGCAAGTTCTTTCTCGACTTTGGGAGAAACCCAAACGGACGGACGGGCAATCCTCAACGTACAGCCGCAGGGGAGCCCCAGATGGATGTTGCTAAGTGAGAGATTTGTTCAGCGGGCTCTGCCTTGCTTTACGACCTTCCTCACCCCTTTCGTTGAGTGAATCGCTGCCGTTGTTAAGTCAGTAACCTGGTTGTTAAGTGAATCTGATTCGCCCCTCCTTGACCTGGCTTGTCAGAAGGTCGCGAAAGGGCTCCAGAGACACCCCGACCATCCGCGAGTCGGCTGTCAAGCATCCGAATCAGTGGTGGGTTCCTCCCGGTTCGGTCCGGTTCGGCCGAGCCAGTAGCGGTGACGATATGACGTCACCGAACCGGTTCTCCCCCCCCCGCCCTCCCACCCCCCCCACGTTATTCTTACCTTTTATTTGGTCCCACCCCCAATCTATGGCTGCCTCCTGAGTCCCAGCTGATGACTACAGAGACTCTTGCCGGGGGGCTTCAAAGGGCCGCCTTACAGCTGATCAGTGTTAAAAGCAAGCAAATGAGTCGGGTCGTAAGTGCGAGGACTGGTCGTAAGTGCGAGGACCTTCCAGGAATGACTCTGACCAGCTAGCCACGCCCACTTAGTCACATGACCTCCAAGCCACACCCACAAAATAAGCCACGCCCACAGAACCAGTAGTAAAAAAAATTTAGAACCCACCCCTGATCCGAACGTAAATCACGTAAATCAGCAACGGTCGTAAGTGTGAAAAACGGTCCCGAGTCTCTTTTTTTTCCAGTGCCGTCGTAACTTGGAACAGTTAGTCAGCGAACCGTGGTACGTCGAGGACTACCTGTTCCTCCCCTCAGTGTAACGTAAGGATGGGCTGTTAATCAGAGGAGCGTTTTGGGAGGGGTTTCTCCCCCCCCCCCCAGCTCCCATCAATCATAAAATGTCACAACTTCCATGGTGGGCTATTTTTGGGATGGTCTATCAGGAAGTCCCTGCCTGACAGAATGAGAAAAGGAAGGAAAGGAAGAGAATATTACTAGCCATCTTGTCTTTCATTTCTCCGCCTTCTTTCCTGTCTCTCTTCTAACTCTGTTAGGAAATGGCTACTGCCTAACTAGTTGGTCAGGCAATATATAAACTATCAATACATGTTTGTCAAAAGGTATTATATTGCTTTAAGACTGTATTGCACCATCCTGTATCCTGATTGGCTAAGCTCTGTAGCCAATGTACTTCAGGGGAAGCCTGAATCATGGCTTGTGGACACTACCCCATTTTATCCGCTTATTTGCTGTTACTCTCTACCGGATCTCTCTGCATGATCACTGTTTGATCATTGCTACTTGTTGCTTTTCTACAATTTATGGAATGTTTTAATACTGAACTTGTTCCTGTTTGAAACTCAAGAAGAACTGTTTTTATTGTGTAATGACAACAACTGGTAAGAAGACTTTGTACTTGGAATATCCCTGAATTGATATTTTAACTATCGCCTTATCTGTGTATGACTTGGATTGTTTTTGGACTTTGCTTTACTTTTTTCTAAAAAGTAAAAGACTACCACAGCTCAGAGTGTCAGTATATTAACTGTGGTTATTCACTCTCAGCCGCTTTCATGTGCATACTCAAGGGGTACTCTGCTCAATAACCCATAACATCAGTTATGAGCCAAGAAGATCCTTAACAAACTCCACCCAACGAAGTCCTCAACTTATGACTTATGTTCATTCAGTGACCGTTCCGACGGCCCTTTTTGGGGGAAAAAGTGACTTACGACCGTTTTTCACTCTTACGAACCGGGGAACGCAGCCTCCCCATGGTCAAAATTTGGACGCTCGGCCACCGATTCATATTTATGACGGTGGCGGGGGGTGTGTGTCACGTGATTCCCCTCTGGCGACCTTCCGTCAAGCAAAGTCAAGGGGGAAGCCGGATTCGCTTAACGACCGTGGTTCCTAACTTATAAACTGCAGCGATTCACTTAACGACAGTGGCAAGAACGGTCGTAAAATGGAGCAAACCTCACTGAATCGGTGTCTCCCTTCGCCACATGAATCTGGGGCTCAATTCCGGTTGTAACTCGAGGAGCAGAACTTCTCCATCTGCAACTTCTACCATCTGTCTAGCTGTGAGATTGGCCTGCATCTCCTCCAACCTAGCCCGGGCAGGATTTGAACACAGGATCCTCCTACTCGCTTCAATGGCTGGAAGATTCCAGTGAGGTCAGCCAGGCTGTTGGGTAGCAGGTGCCCTTGTCGGCAAGAGCCCCCTTTGACCAACAAGTCCTTCGCCCGAAACAGGGTGTGAGCTGCCGATGTGGTGGTGTTGGCTGGAGGTTTCAGGTAGTAACTGCTGTTGCGATCCAGGACAATCAGCCCGCTGGTTGGAGAATTAAAAAAAAAAAATTAGGATAGGATAGGATTAGGAGAGAAGAGGAGGGGAGGAGAGGGGAGGGGAGAGGAGAGGAGAAGAGGAGAGGAGAAGAGGAGAGGAGAGGAGAGAGGAGGAGAGGAGGAGAGGAGGGGAGAGGAGGAGAGGAGAGGAGAAGAGGAGGGGAGAGGAGAGGAGAGAGGAGGAGAGGAGGAGAGGAGAGGAGAGGAGAGGAGGAGGGGAGAGGAGAGGAGGAGAGGAGAGAGGAGGAGGAGAGGAGAGGAGAGGAGAGGAGAGGAGAGGAGAGAGGAGGAGAGGAGAGGAGGAGGGGAGAGAGGAGGAGAGGAGAAGAGGAGAGGAGAGGAGGAGAGGAGAGGAGGAGGGGTGAGAGGAGGAGAGGAGGAGAGGAGAGGAGAGGAGAGGAGAGGAGAGGAGAGGAGAGGAGAGGAGAGAGCTGGAAGGGACCCTGGAGGTCTTCTAGTCCCACCCCTTCATCAAGCAGGAGACCCTATATCATTCCAAACAAATGACAGTCCAATCTCTTCTCAAAAATCTCCAGTGATCTCGGCAGAGACGGCAGCTGCGCTCTGCCCATGCTCTGAGGCATTACTGAAAACGTCGCCCTTACTAAGCAGAAACAAAGCCCGCAGACTAGGTACACAGATAGTCCTCGACTTACAGCAATTGTTATAATAAAACAGTTTTGTTTGGGACCAATTGTGTCTTGTAATGACTAAGTGAGCCTGGGTCACAACAGTGACTGACTTAACAACTGTAGTGATTCACTTAACAACTGTGGCCAGAAAGGTCGTAGGATGGGGCAAAACTCATTTAACCCATGTCTCACTTAACAACAGAAATTTTGGACTCCATCGTGGTCGTAAGTCGAGGACTACCTGTATTCGAACACAGCCCTCGTGTCCCCTTCCACGGTCTCTTTTCTGCAAGCGAAATAAACCCAGTTCCTCCCAAGATTTATCTGGGGTCCAACCTTCACCTCACCAAATCCAGAAAATAGCCACGTTGGAAAAAATAGAAAACAGTCATTTCTCAAATTAGCTTTACCTCACCCAAAGCTGGCATGTAATTGGCAGCAAATTTTCTATTTTCGATGACTCAAATGCAAAACCACTTAGGCTTGAAATTCTTCATCCTGAGTTCAAACCGCAACGGTCCCAAATTAAAAATAGTCCTCCTAACCATGCTAAACGTGTTTCGTGCTGCAGACAGGACCGCCTTGGATTTCAAAGCCAGACTCTGGAACTCAAACAGAAACCGTTTTAATCGCATCCATGAACACCGACTGGCAGCCAGAACACAGGATGAAAACTCTTTAATTTCACTAGGCCAGTCGAAGTCCCCCACAAATGCTAGAAAATTCGTAGAAGCCTGGCTCTCAGACAAATTGGCCATCAACAGGCACATAGAGATAAACAACAGTTACACACCATTCCAAAGAAACCGTACAGATAAGCAACATTTACACACCATTCCAAAGAGACCATACAGGTAAGCAATATTTACATACCATTCCAAAGAGACCATACAGATAAACAACATTTACACACCATTCCAAAGAGACCATACAGATAAGCAACATTTAGACACCATTCCAAAGAAACCGTACAGATAAGCAACATTTACACACCATTCCAAAGAGGCCATACAGATAAGCAACATTTACACACCATTCCAAAGAGACAATACAGATAAGCAACATTTACACACCATTGCAAAGAGACCATACAGGTAAACAACATTTACACACCATTCCAAAGAGACCATACAGATAAACAACATTTACACACCATTCCAAAGAAACCATACAGATAAACAACATTTACACACCATTCCAAAGAGACCATACAGGTAAGCAACATTTACACACCATTCCAAAGAGACCATACAGATAAGCAATATTTACACACCATTCCAAAGAGACCATACAGATAAGCAACATTTACACACCATTCCAAAGAGACCATACAGATAAGCAACATTTACACACCATTGCAAAGAGACAATCAAAAGACTAAAAAGGAAACCAAAAGACCCAAACAACTCCTCGCCAGCTATCAATACGCAGATAAGCAGGGATTAACACCCGAGAAACAATCAAGCAGAAAGCAATACCTCAATCAAGGAACTACCAACTCAGGCAAACAAGCTAATACAGTAGTAAATGGCAACCTAATTCAGGAACCACTATGAACACACTCCCACCCATACTGACAGGAGAAGCCACAAGTATATAAACAGAAACCGAACCGCTCTCCCTTCTACGACTGATGATGTTACCTAGTTGGGCCATGAAATGTCTGTAAGAAAATAACCAAGCTCAGAGAACATCAAGGACCCCACAGTCTTTTTCCTCCTCCTCCTCCTCCTCCTCCTCCTCCTCCTCCTCCTCCTCCTCCTCCTCCTCCTCCTCCTCCTCCTCCTCCTCCTCCTCCTCCTCCTCCTCCTCCAGACAAACATCTCACTTAGCAACAGAAACGTTGGGCTCAATTTTAGTCATAAGTCAAGGACTACCTGTATTTTCCTATGGAGCATTTCTCAACCTTGGGCCCTTTAAGGTGGGTGGACCTCAATTCCCAAAATTTCCCCAGCCAGCTCAGTTGTTGAGGTTGAGAAATGCCGTTTTAGGGCCTTAAAAGCTCCTTGGAGTTGCTCTAAGGGCTCCGGCATCCTCCCTGCAGTGTCTCCCTCCCTTGCAAATTAAGAACAGGCCCGTCTGGGAATGGGTCCGTGTCCTTATCCAAACACAATACAAAACCCTGGCCTTAAGGAAGGACACGGACCAGCTCGGAGGAGCCTGGCTTAAGCATTTGCAACCTCCGAGTAACGAAAAGGAGGAAAGTCTGGCTAGGCAGCTGAGACTTGAATTCGGATCCCGCCGAGCCTGGAAAGCAGAGAGATTTCCGTGGCTCTCCGTGGCCCTGTCCACAAGGGATGGTGGTGGAGGGGGGCAAGGCTTCCGGCTGACATCAGGAGTTGGGAATGAGGACTGGCCGTGAGAGAGAGGGAGGGAGGGGTTGGGGGGTCCGCGTGTGGGGCTGCATAGCTGGAGGATGACTTCACTGGCCGGCATTCCTGGCTCAGCCGGAGAGAGAAGAGAGAGGCTGGCAGGGCTATTTTGGGTCCTGCGGAAGCCCTCTTCCTTGCTGAGGGTGGGGTGGGGGGGATTCAAAGGGGGAAGGTCCTCATGCAGGGACAGCCAAGCCCCCCTCCCCTCCCCCGCCAGGGTCTGGGAAAAGCATTGATACAGTTCAAAGTCATCCACAGTTGCAGGAGTCCTGGGAATGGGATGCTCAGAAGAAAGTTGGGGGGGGGGAGAGGGGCGGTGGTGGTGGTGGTGGGGCTGAGAATGCACAGCCCCAAATGAAAGACCAGCGAAGATATTCTGGGCACCACAGAAAGAATTACTGGGGAAGAAAGGAGGAGAGAGAGAGAGAGAGAGAGAGAGAGAGAGAGAGAGAGAGAGAGAGAGAGAGAGAGAGAGAGAGAGAGAGAGAGAGATTGGATAGGAGGCCACCAGAAGATCGTCATCTGAGATTTTAGAAATCAAAGATTATTCTCTTCTGTTCTATTCTGTTCTACTCTATTTACTCCATTCCATTCCATTCCATTCCATTCCATCCCATCCATCATCTATCTACAGTATTCTTGTTTCTATTCCTGTTTCTATTCCTGTTTCTATTCTGTTCTGTTGTTCTGTTCTGTTCTGGTTTTGTTTTGTTCTGTTCTTTCTGTTTTACTCTACTCCATCCCATCCCTCATCTATCTATTTCTATTATACTCTGTTCTATTCCTGTTTCTATTCTGTTCTGTTGTTCTGTTCTGTTCCGGTTTTGTTTTGTTTTGTTCTGTTCTGTTCTGTTTTACTCTGCTCCATCCCATCCCATCCCTCATCTATCTATTTCTATTATATTCTGTTCTGTTCTGTTCTGTTCTGTGTGTCTGTTCTGTTCCTATTCCGTTCCTGTTCCTGTTCCTGTTCCTATTCGTATTCCTATTCCATTCCATTCCATTCCATTCCATACCATACCATTCCATTACAATCTATTCTATTCTATTCTATTCTATTCTATTCTATTCTATTCTATTCTATTCTATTCTATTCTATTCTATTCTATTCTATTCTATTCCAATTCCATTCCATACCATACCATTCCATTTTTTCTGTTCTGTTCTGTTCTGTTCTGTTCTATTCTATTATTCTATTCTATTCTATTCTATTCTATTCTATTCTATTCTATTCTATTCTATTCTATTCTATTCTATTCTATTCTATTCTATTGATTCCATTCCATTCCATTCCATTCCATTCCATTCCTTCCATCTATTCTATTCTATTCTATTCTATTCTATTCTATTCTATTCCAATTCCATTCCATACCATACCATTCCATTTTTTCTGTTCTGTTCTGTTCTGTTCTGTTCTATTCTATTATTCTATTCTATTCTATTCTATTCTATTCTATTCTATTGATTCCATTCCATTCCATTCCATTCCATTCCATTCCTTCCATCTATTCTATTCTATTCTATTCTATTCTATTCTATTCTATTCTATTCTATTCCAATTCCATTCCATACCATACCATTCCATTTTTTCTGTTCTGTTCTGTTCTGTTCTATTCTATTCTATTCTATTATTCTATTCTATTCTATTCTATTCTATTCTATTCTATTCTATTCTATTCTATTCTATTCTATTCTATTCTATTGATTCCATTCCATTCCATTCCATTCCATTCCATTCCATTCCTTCCATCTATTCTATTCTATTCTATTCTATTCTATTCTATTCTATTCTATTCTATTCTATTCTATTCTATTCTATTCCAATTCCATTCCATACCATTCCATTCCATTCCATTCCATTCCATTCCATTCCATTCCATTCCATTCCAAACAATATATTCACTGCACCGAATCTTCAACAGGCCTTCTAAGGAAGGATCCGGGGCCTATTGTACAAATGAACTAGCGGATAAGCAAACGAACCTCATGCTTTTGTGCAAGGGAAAGCAAATCTCTTGCCTCTTCGGCACAATTAATCCACGGAACGACTTCCCACTAGAGGTTGTAGGTTGCTCCATCACTGGAGGTTTTCAAGAAGAGACCGGACAGCCATTTGTGCGAAATGTACAGGGTCCCCTGCCTAAGCTGGACTAGAAGACCTCCGAGGTCCCTCTTTTCTTCCGTATTCTCTTCTTACCTGAAGCCGGAGCAGGTACTGAGCACCACCCAGGAATCCACGTGTCCTCGGACGTAGCCGTGAAAATAACAGAGTTCCTGCAAAGAGAGGCCACAACAACATGGAAAATGCAGGTAAGACTTACAGCCACAATTCAGCCCAAAATATTCTATCTGTCAGGTTTCGAGGTCGTCTCAAATAAATTGCATTTCCAAACAGATAATCTTTGATGAAATCTTTCATTTATTAAGCACGACAACCTGTCCCCGATTATGTCGAAGCCAACACTGACTTCCTGACCCCAAACCTTCCCTTTCCGTTCCCCAATTCTCTGCGTCTCATTGGCCCTCTTCCAAATCACTCTCCCCATATCTACTACTTCAGCTCCCAGGAATGTCCCCCCTCCCAATCCATCTCCTAGGGGATATTATCTTCAGGGAAAATAAGTAGGTGAAAAGTCAAGCGTCCTCTTGCCAGCTGCCCCCTCTTCTCCTCCTTATGTCAGCACTGGAACGAATGTAGTTTGAAGTGCTGACACTGTGGCTAAGTGAGACTACGGTGAAGGGAAGTTTTGCCCCATTTTATGACCTTTCCTGCCACCGCTGTTAAGCGAATCACTGCAGCGGTTAAGTTGCAAAGCCGGTCGTTAAGCGAATCTGGCTTTCTCCCCCCTCCCCCGGTTGACTTTGCCCATCAGAAGGTCGCCGAAGGGGATCCCTGCAACTGTCATAAATACGAGCCGGTCGCGAAGCGTCTGAATTTCGATCACGTGATTTTGGGGATGGTGCAAATTTTTTTACTACCGGTTCTGTGGGCGTGGCTTGGTGGGCGTGGCAGGAGAAGGATACTGGAAAATCC
This sequence comes from Pituophis catenifer annectens, assembly GCF_029215685.1. NCBI lineage: Eukaryota > Metazoa > Chordata > Lepidosauria > Squamata > Colubridae > Pituophis > Pituophis catenifer. The sequence continues at coordinate 81,701,386 of NW_027256888.1, forward strand.
CCATTTCCTCCCGATCAGCTGGGACTCGGGAGGCAGAGAATAGATGGGGGCGGGGCCAGTCTGAATTTTTACTACCGGTTCTCCAAACTACTCAAAATTTTTATTTTTATTTTTTAAATTTGATTTATATGCCGCCCTTCTCCGGAGACTCAGGGCGGCTTACAATGCGTTAAGCATTTCCACTACCGGTTCTCCAGAACTGGTCAAAACCTGCTGAAACTGGATGCAACAGTCGTAGGTGTGGACAACGGTCATAAGTCCCCTTTTTCAACGTCATCGTACCTTTGAATGGTCGCTAAATGCTCCGTTGCAAGTCAAAGACTACCTACATGAGCAATATTGTCCGCTGGGTAAGATTATTGTGAATTTTGCCTGCAGAATCATTCAGGATTTGTACAGCATCTCAAACCTAATTAAAATTAATAACCAAGCTAATTTCATCCCAGCTGATGGTTTATTAGTTGAACTAATCCCAATTTTAGTTAATGCAGCATCTAAAACAGTGTTTCTCAACCTTGGAAGCTTGAAGATGGGTGGACTTCAACTCCTAGAATCCCCCAGCCAGCAGCACTCAGACAAAACGGCCATCAATGGGCACATAGAGATGGATCACATTTACACACCATTCAAAAGAGACAATCCAAAAGCTAAAAGATCACTGCACTTCCTGGCCAGAAATAAAATACCCACAAGAGCAGAGATTAACACAGTGTTTCTCAACCTCAACCAGCGCTGCTGGCTGGGGGATTCTGGGAGTTGAAGTTCACCCATCTTCAAGCTACCAAGGTTGAGAAACACTGATCTAAAACAACTCTTTTCCGACAACTAAATAATCTTTGCTGCATTTGTTTGGCTCGTCCACTGATTCCCCGACTAACAGGTCCCAAGAAATGAATTTTAAAACTCTGCTCTTCACCCAAACTTCGGTTAAAGCATCTTGTTAAGTAGGTGTCTCTGAAGATTCTCGGTCATCCAGATCATGGTTGTCCCTTTTGCAGGAGGCAACTGGACTTGGTTTTTTTCTTTTGAAGACGTCTCGCTTCTCATCCCAGAAGCTTCTTCAGTTCTGACTGAATGGTGGAGGACGGAAGGATTTATATTCCTTGCAGTCCTCTGGTCATTAGTACTCTCTCTGAGAGTCGCTGAGGCCATTTGGAGATTTATCTGTGCCCCGAGTAGTGCAAATGGGTGTGGAAGCTTCTTGGAATTGCTGAAAGGACTGTGTTGTAAACACAATCCTTGTGGCTATCCCAACTGGGCCATCATCAAATCCAAACAAAGTCCCAGCAGGAGCATCTCCACCACAAAGAAGAGAACAATAAACAAAGCAATGATGTCATTCCACACGTTGCAGGAATATCTGAAAAACTCAGGAGGATTTTCAACCCACACAACATAAATACACACTTGAAACCCGCTAAGGCAGAAGCTTGTCCACCCCAAGGATAAAAAAAAACACCCAGTCACAAACTGAGCAACGTGGTAAATGCAGTACAATGGAGTGAGACGTGTGCAGATCTGTACATTGGAGAAACAAAACAGCCACTTCACAAACGCATGGCACAACATAGGAGAACGAACCCAGCAGGACAAGATTCAGAGTCCCTCTGCATTTGAAAGACAAAGGCCGCTCTTTTGAAGACAGCAAAGTCCATATTTTGGACTGCTGGTTTGAAAGAGGGGGTCAAAGAGATCATCTGTGTCAAAATTGAACAGCCCTCTCTCAACAGAGGGGGGGAGAGATACAACACCACCTATCTCCGGCCTACAACACAGTCCTTTCAACAGTTCAAAGAAGGTTCTACACCCATTTGCATTATTCAGGTGATCCCGAGGACACAGATAAAAACCTCCAAGTGGCAATGACTCTCAGAGAGAGCACTAACGACCAGATGACTGCAAGGAATATAAATCCTTCCATTCTCCACCATTCACCCAGAACCGAAGAAGCTTCTTGGACGAGAAGCGAAACGTCTTCAAGGAAGAACAAAGAAAGTGCCTCTTGGGGAAAAAAAAAAAAAGCACCTTGGTTAAGTCAGGGAGAGAAAAATGAGAGATAAATTTACAATTTGGCCAGAGGAGGAGGTGGGACGAGGGTCGATTTTCCGCTTCCTTATTCAAGCGAAAGGCCAAACCGACCACCGCAAAACCCAAAACAAATTTATTTATTTATTGCGATTTATATGCCAAAACAAATGACAGAAAGTTCCACGAAAATCGTTGCCTTTCCCCTCTAGCCTCACCCACCTACGAAAATAAAGATTTTCCCAGAACAGCTAATTAACTGAGGCTGCCATCTGATTGTTTAAAACAAAGAAGACATTTATGCAGGCAGAAGGAATTATGGCTCCACAGGATCACAAGAACCAAACAAAGTCAAAGGCCGATTTTTTTTAACATCAGCCGGATAATTTCTTCCCCTTTGACTAAAAGAGCAGTTAGCCAGCCGTGTCGGGCACGCTCAACAAAAACCGGTTTCCATCCACGCACGGCCCCAGGAAGCTTACATTTTCCACCTCTGCAGTGGAATTGCTCTTACGACAGCAAATTCGAATGAAGTCCCCGTAGTTTAGAAGCCAGGATTCGGAGCTGTTCATTGACAGGTGGAAGTACGGGGGTGAGAGTTTAGAAAGCAATTTAGAGGTTCGTTAAAATGGTGGTGTGCCAGAGGTGGGATTCAGCCGGTTCGAGGCGAACTGGTAGTAGCAATCTGCGTGGCGCAATCCTGTCCTATATTGCTGTGTTTTTGACACCACACCCATGCACGGATGGCGCATGCGAGCGAATTGCCATGTTGTTTGACATCGCATGTATGTGTGGACGGCGCGCGCAAGCGAATTGTCATGTTCTGTGATTCCACACGCATGCACGGATGGTGTGCACATGCATGAAAGTAACGTGCATGCACACTCACATTTCCGGTGCTGGGCGAACCTGTTCCTAGCGTATGTGAAGTCCATCTCTGTGGTGTGCTGTATTCTTGCAAATAGAGGTAGCCCTCAACTTACGACCACAGCTGAGCTCATAATTACCATTGCTAAGCAAGACACTTGTTAAGTAAGCTTTGGCCCGTTTTACAACCATTCTGGCTGCCGTTGTTAAGCGAATCACTGCAATTCTTAAATTGGTAACACCGTTGTTAAGTGAATCTGGCTTCCCCGTGGGCGTTGCCTGTCAGGAGGTCGCCAAAGGCGATCACGTGACCCCGGGCCAATGCGACCGTCATAAATACGAGTCCATTGCCAAGCATCCGAATTTTGGTCTCGTGACCCTGGGGACGCTGCAATGGTCATAAGTGTGAAAAATGGCCATGCTCCTTTTTTCAATGCCGTTGTAACTTTGGTCACTAAATGAACGGTTGCAAGTCGAGGACTATGGGTAGTCCTCGTTCTTATGACCGCAAGCGAGCCCATCATTTCTGTTGCTAAGAGAGACATTTGTTAAGTGAGCTTTGTCCTATTTTACAACTATTCTTGCCACATTTCGTTAAGTGAATCACTGCAGTTGTTGAGTTAGTGACACGGCTGTCGTTAAGTGAACCCAGTTTCCCTCTCGACTTTGCTTGTCAGAAAGTGGCCAAAGGGGATCCCATGCCCCTGGGAAAACGCGACCGTCATAAATACGAATCCGTTGTCCAGCTGTCTGAATTTTGATCTCATGACCACGGAGACGCTTGCGACGGTCATAAGTGTGAAAAACGGTCACATAAGTCACTTTTTTCAGTGCCCTTGTAACTTTGGTCACTAAAGGATCCTGAGTGGCGTAGGAGGCTAATGCCTCCTACTAAGGCAGCATTTAACATCCAGCTGCCTGCAATTACTGCAAGTTCAATTCTCACCAGGCTCAAGGTTGACTCAGCCTTCCATCCTTTCTAAGGTGGGTAAAATGAGGACCCAGATTGTGGGAGCAATAAGATGACTTTGTATAAAATATACAAAAGTATGAAGGCTATTGCTTAACGCATTGTAAGCCGCCCTGAGTCTCCGGAGAAGGGCGGCATATAAAAATAAATAAAATTAAAAATTAAAAAAAATAAATGAATGGTTGTAACTTGAGAACTACCTATAAATCATTTTTTCCCTCTAACACCGTGGTTAACTTAGGCAGGTTGCGCTTGATCTCAAATCTTATCTGCAGCTTCACAAAACTCGTTCTACTCACCGTGTGTTCGGGGGAGACGATCACCGGCTGCCCATTTTCGGCGTAATGTACCTCTGTGTAACCTGGAGACAGCAGCCTGCAGAGAATAAGGAAGGGAATGGACAATCGT
>NW_027256888.1:81710655-81713155 GCF_029215685.1 Pituophis catenifer annectens
AAATGGGATTGCTAATGTAAGTCAATAAAAAAAAAAAATTAAAAACTGAACTGGTGTAGTTCAGCAATAAACAATGGAGAGGTTTAACATTAAACCGATTTTTTAATTGTTCAATGATGTATTACTGAAACAGTTTAATATAAACCATTATATTAATTATATGAATAGTTTATATTAAACTCATATCCTCCTCCCCTTCCCCACTCTGCAAAATAAAATAAAAAGAAAACACCCTTCTAGCACTGATGATGTTACCTAGCTGGGTCATGAAACGTCTAAATGTCTGCAAGAAAACAAACAAGCTCAGAGAGCACCAAGGAGCCCCACACTCCTCCTCCTCCTCCTCCTCCTCCTCCTCCTCCTCACAATCCCCACTCCTCCTAACACTGATGATGTTACTTACTTGGGCCATGAAACATCTGCAAGAAACAACCAAGCTCAGAGAGCACCAAGGAACCTCACACTCTTCCTCTTCCTCTTCCTCCTCCTCCTCCTCTTCCTCCTCCTCCTGACAATCCCCACTCCTCCTAGCACTGATGATGTTACTTACTTGGGCCATGAAACGTCTGCAAGAAACAACCAAGCTCAGAGAGCACCAAGGAACCCCACACTCTTCCTCCTCCTCCTCCTCCTCCTCCTCCTCCTCCTCCTCCTCCTCCTCCTCCTCCTCCTCCTCCTCCTCCTCCTCCTCCTCCTCACTTCTAGCAGATGGATAGAAGAAGAAAAGTACTGATGCTTTTGAACTTTGGTGTGTGGTCCAGTTGTTTAGGCATCAGACTAGAAAGCAGGAGAGAGAGAGTTCTCGTCCCACTTTAGGCATGAAAGCCAGCTGGGTGACTTTGGGCCAGCCCAACCTACCTTAAAAGATTGTTGTGAGGAAAATAGGAGGAGGAAGGTCTGTTGAATATGTTCACCGCCTTGAGCAATTTGCAAAAATAATAAAGGTAGCATGCAGATAGGTAGGTAGATATAGATAGATAGATAGATAGATAGATAGATAGATAGATAGATAGACAGACAGACAGATACAGACAGACAGAGAGAGAGACAGATAGACAGACAGATAGATAGAAAGATAGACAGACAGATAGATGGATAGATAGACAGACAGATAGATGGATAGATAGACAGACAGATAGATAGAAAGATAGACAGACAGATAGATAGAAAGATAGACAGACAGATAGATGGATAGATAGACAGACAGATAGATGGATAGACAGACAGACAGACAGACAGACAGATAGATGGATAGATAGATGGATAGATAGATAGATAAATGGTATCTTTGTATGTATGCATAGATTAGATAGATAAAGATGGATAAATAGATAGAGAAATATATATATACCGTGTTTCCTCTGTCTTATATTTTTTTGAACCCTGAAATAAGCGCTTGGCCTTATTGCCATGTGCTCAAAAGCCCGATTGGGCTTATTATCAGGGGGTGTCTTATTTTGGGGGAAACAGGGTATCTATCTATCTATCTATCTATCTATCTATCTATCTATCTATCTATCGAGAGAGAGAGAGAGAGAGACACCAAGAAAACAAAGAAATGGATCATCAAATGAATCGACGCTTGAGTTCTCACTCATGCCACAGATGACATATGTGGGGTGAGATTATCCCTATTTTGGACACCTTAAGTGACGGGCCAGCTCTCTGCAAGAGGCTCTGATGCTGGGAATGGTGGACAAAAAAAGAGCAAGAAGATGACCAGCAGCCAGGAGGATGGAGGCAACCTTGGAAGATCTGAAGGACCAGGCTGGGGTCAAATCACCCTGAGGAAGATCTATCTATGGGTTTGTGAAGACTTCCTTCCTTCCTTCCTTCCTTCCTTCCTTCCTCCCTCCCTCCCTCCCTCCTTCCTCCCTTCCCTTTGTCTCTTTCTCCTTCCTTTCTTCCTTCCTTCTTCCTTCTCTCCCTCGCTTCCCCTTTCTCTCCTTCCTTCCTTCCTCCTTCCTTCCTCCCTCCCTCCCCTTTGTCTCTTTCTCCTTCCTTCCTTCCTTCCTCCCTTCCTTCCTTCCTTCTTCCCTGCCTCCCTCCCTTCCCTTTGTCTCTTTCGCCTTCCTTCCTTCCTTCTTCCCTCTCTCCCTCGCTTCCCCTTTCTCTCCTTCCTTCCTTCCCTCCTTCTTTCCTGCCTGCCTGCCTCTCTGCCTCCCTCCCTCCCTTCCCTTTGTCTCTTTCTCTTTCCTTCCTTCCTCCCTCCCTCCTTCCCTCCCTCTCTCCCTTCCCTTTGTCTCTTTCTCCTTCCTTCCTTCCACCCTCCCTTCTCCTTCCCTCCCTCTCTCCCTTCCCTTTGTCTCTTTCTCCTTCCTTCCTTCCTTCCTCCCTCCCTCCCTCTCCTTCCCTCCCTCTCTCCCTTCCCTTTGTCTCTTCCTTCCTTCCTTCCTTCCTTCCTTCCTTCCTTCCTTCCTTCCTTCCTTCCTTCCTTCCTTCCATTATTTCAGCCTTGCAGGAAACCCGGCAACTAATGAATTACCCTTACTACCAGCAA
>NW_027256888.1:81718155-81795655 GCF_029215685.1 Pituophis catenifer annectens
AGTGGGGAGGGAATGAGGATTTTGCAGTATCCTTCCCTTGGAGTGTGGTGGGAATGGGGATTTTGCAATATCCTTCCCTTGGAGTGGGGTGGGAATGAGAATTTTGCAGTATTCTTCTCTTGGAGTGGGGAGGGAATAGGGATTTTGCAGTATCCTTCCCCTGGAATGAGGTGGGAATGGAGATTTTGTAGTACCCTTCTCCCAGGAGTCGGGAGGGAATGGGGATTTTGCAGTATCCTTCCCTTGGAGTGTGGTGGGAATGGGGATTTTGCAATATCCTTCCCTTGGAGTGGGGTGGGAATGAGAATTTTGCAGTATTCTTCTCTTGGAGTGGGGAGGGAATAGGGATTTTGCAGTATCCTTCCCCTGGAATGAGGTGGGAATGGAGATTTTGTAGTACCCTTCTCCCAGGAGTCGGGAGGGAATGGGGATTTTGCAGTATCCTTCCCCTGTCACGCCCACCAAGCCACACCCACCAAGCCACACCCACAGAAGTGGTAATTTTAAAAAATTGGATTTCACCACTGAAAGAACCAGAAGGCAAGACAAGAAGCAATGGGTGGAAATTAATCAAGGAGAGAAGCAAACAAAAATAAATACAGAACGCATCATTCTGTATTTATTTATTCGTTTTATTATATGTATGGTAGTGTATACTGGAGGTGGTGACTCTTTTGAGAGCTGTAGGCAACGAAATTTCATTTTAAATGCCTGCCGGTTAGGGTACATTCAAAGCAAAGTTATTATTCTATTCTATTCTAACCCGGAATTAAGGAGAAACTTCCTGACAGTGAGTACAATTATCCAGTGGAACAGCTTGCCACCAGAAGTTGTGAGTGCTCCATCACTGGAGGTTTTTAAGAAGAGATTGGACATCTATTTGTCTGAAATAGTAGAGGAATTCCTGCCTGAGCAGTGGGGTGGACTAGAAGACCTCCAAGGTCCCTTCCAGCTCTATTATGATTGATTGATTGATTGATTGATTGATTGAAACTGATCGGTGTTTATGGATGCTAGTTCATGATGTTCCCTGATGCAGAGACCATCCCTGAAGAACAACTAGCGGTCAGAAGACGTGATGGAAACTCTTAAACTGCACAAGACACGGACAGATTTCACCATGGTTTCAACTGAGAAGCTGTGAGCATCCTTAAACAAAAGCCCGGTCCAGAAATGCGAGAGAATTCCTAGAAGCCTGGAGCGCAGACAAATTGGCTATCGACAGGCACATAGAGAGAAGCGACATTTACAAACCCTTCAAGAGAGACAATCAAAACAGCTCAAAAGGATACCAAAAAAAAGCCAAAGCATTTCCTGGCCAGCAATCAACACCCAGCTAAGCAGAGATTAACACCAAAAATTAACTCCCTAGAGCAACAATTTGTACTACCAAGAACCTTGGTAGTACAGTGGTCTAAAGCACCCTGTTATTAAGACCAGCTGCCTGCAATTACTCCAGGTTCGAATCTCGCCAGGCTCAAGGTTGACTCAGCCTTCCATCCTTTCTAAAGTGGGTAAATTGAGGATTGTGGGGGCAATAAGATGACTTTGAATAAATATACAAAAGAATGAAGGCTATTGCTTAGCGCATTGTAAGCCGCCCTGAGTCTCCGGAGAAGGGCGGCATATAAATCAAATTTAAAAAAAAAAAACAATTAAGAAGTAAAGGATACCCCCAATCAAAGAACTGCCAACTGAGATAAACAATCAAACATAAACAGCCTAATGGGACACTGATACAGCAGCCACTTGCATATAAATAGAGAGAGACCCTCCCCCCTTCTAGCACTGATGATGTTACCTAGTTGGGTAATAAAAGGTCTTCAATAAAGGAATCAAGTTCAGAGAGCACCAGGGACCACACAGTCCTCCTTCCCCTCCTCCTCTCCAAAAATCCCACTCCTTTCTAACACTGGTGATGTTACCTTGTTGGGTCATGGAATGTCCGCAGGAAAACTACCAAGCTCAGGGAGCATCAAGGACCACACAGTCCTCCTCCTCCTCCTCCTTTTTCCCTGTCCTCCTCCTGCTCCTCATCTCCACAAACCCCACTTGGTTGTGCTTTGTCGGTGACGCTTTTGATGTTGGGTGTCCATTTTAGGTCGTGAGATACGGTAGAACCTAGAAATTTGAAGGCCTCTACTGTCGACGCTGTGTTGTCTAGTATTGTGAGAGGTGGAAGTACGGGAGGGTTTCTCCTAAAGTCCACCACCACTTCTACCACCGTTTTGAGTGTGCTCAGTTCCAGATTGTTCCGGTCGCACCACGAGGCTAGTTGTTCAACCTCCCGTCTTTACGCGGATTCACCGTTGTCTCGAACGAGACCGATCACTGTTGTGTCCTCTGCGAACTTCAGGAGTTTAACCGACGGATCGTTGGAGATGCAGTCATTGGTATACAGAGAGAAGAGAAGTGGGGAGAGCACAGAGCTTTGGGGGGCCCCTGTGCTAATTGTACAGGTATCTGATACGATTCTGCTTAGCTTCACCTGCTGCTCCCTGTCTGAACGCTTACAACTGTGTTCGGGTACCTGTCGCTGGTTTAGCTTAGTTAGAAGAGTGTCTGGAATGATTTATTTATTTATTTATTTATTTATTTATTTATTTTTCGTATTTCTATGCCGCCCATTCTCCGAGGACTCTGGGCGGCTTACAACAATCGACAGTATACTAAATAGCATATTGCCCCCTAACAATCTGGGTCCTCATTTTACCCACCTCGGAAGGATGGAAGGCTGAGTCAACCTTGAGCCGGTGAGATTTGATCCGCTGATCTGCTGAACTAGCTGTCAGCTGAAGTAGCTGCACTACTGCACATCAAACCACTGCGCCACCTCGGCTCTGTGATGATGGTGTTGAATGCTGAACTAAAGTCTACAAAGAGGACCCTTGCGTAGGTCTTTGGAGATTCAAGATGTTGTAGGATGCAGTCAGTGGTGGGTTTTAAATTTTTTTTACTACCGGTTCTGTGGGCGTGGCTTGGTGGGCGTGGCATGTCTTGGTGGGCGTGGCAGGGGAAGGATACTGCAAAATCTCCATTCTGTCCCCAATCCTGCAAAATCCCCATTTCCTCCTGATCAGCTGGGACTCGGGAGGCAGAGAATAGATGGGGGCGGGGCCAGTCAGAATTTTTACTACCGGTTCTCCGAACTACTCAAAATTTCCGCTACCGGTTCTCCAGAACTGGTCAGAACCTGCTGAAACCCGCCTCTGGATGTAGTGCAGAGCAGGGGTGGATTCTAAATTTTTTTACTACCGGTTCTGTGGGCGTGGCTTATTTTGTGGGCATGGCTCGGTGGGGAGGTAATGTGACTGGGTGGGTGTGGCCAACTTTTTTTTTTTTTTTTACTTTTAAAAGCATTTTTTCTACAACCTTAAGAGGTTGCAGAAAAAAATGCTTTTAGAAGTCTCTGACGAAGAATGCCTTTAAAAGCTTCTGGCGATCCCAGCTGAGTTGCCTGGTCGTCAGAGGCTTCTAAAAGCATTTTTTTCTGCAACGGCCGAAGAAGTTGCAGGAAAAAATATTTTTAAAAGCCTCCGACGATCCCAGCTGAGTTGCCTGATCGTCAGAGGCTTCTAAAAGCATTTTTTTTCTGCAACCTCTTTGGCCGAAGAAGTTGCAGAAAAAAATACTTTTAAAAGCCTCCGACAATCCCAGCTGAGTTGCCTGATCGTCAGAGGCTTCTAAAAGCATTTTTTTTCTGCAACCTCTTTGGCCGAAGAAGTTGCAGAAAAAAATACTTTTAAAAGCTTCCGACGATCCCAGCTGAGTTGCCTGATCGTCAGAGGCTTCTAAAAGCATTTTTTTCTGCAACGGCCGAAGAAGTTGCAGAAAAAAATATTTTTAAAAGCCTCTGACGATCCCAGCTGAATTGCCTGATCGTCAGAGGTTTGGTTTTTTTTACTTTTAAAGTAAAAAAAATGCTTTTTTGGCCAAAGAGGTTGTAGAAAAAATGCTTTTAAAAGCCTCTGACGATCCCAGCTGAGCCACGCGATCATCAGAGGCTTTTTTTTTTTTTAACTTTTAAAAGCATTTTTTCGGCCGAAGAGGTTGTAGAAAAAATGCTTTTAAAAGTAAAAAAAAAAAGCCTCTGATGAAGTGGGCGGGGTATGCGAGCGGTGACCAGGCTGGGGACCAGTTCGGGGGCGGTGGCCAGCCAATGTTATTACCAGTTCTCCGAACTACTACAAATTTTTACTACCGGTGCTTGCAAACCGGTGCGAACCGGGATCACTGGTGCAGAGCCATATTAACAGGCACAACGATGTCACGTCGCATGTCCCGAGGTTCCTTCCACGCAGTGCTCGTCCACAACCCTACCTAAATTGCAAACCTGCCTTTGCGTGTGACACGCCTTAAACCACTAATGAAGGCAAATGCAGGAGCCACTCAACAAATCCTCCCACAAAGGTCATGCAAACCCAGCTGTTATAGCAACTTGGAGTTTTTTTTTGTGTGTGTGTATGTTCCCTCGGTTTCCCAAAGAAATTTTCCCAATTTTTCCCCGGGACGAGGGTTCCCTTCGGGCAACAACGCAGAGAACTTTCTGCCCGACAATGAAGAAGACAAAGGTTCTGGATAAATGCACAGCAACCACATTTATAATCCGGGGTGGGGTGGGGGGGGACGCGGGGGACGCCCCCTTCGCTCTGCTTTCCCAGGCGCTGCTTTTGGCCAGCCTTCCCGAGGTGTCAACTGAACAAAGCGAAAAATGTGGTGTGACATTTTGTGGCATCTGCCCCCACATTTCAGGATAAAATGGGTTGTTGCATCCAACGCTGGAGCTTTTTAAGAAGAGGTTGGATAACTATTTTTGTCTGAAGTGGTGTAGGATTTCCTGCCTGGGCAGGGGGTTGGACTAGAAGACCTCCAAGGTCCCTTCCGACTCTGTTATTCTATTCCATTCCATTCCATTCCATTCCATTCCATTCCATTCCATTCCATTCCATATTTTCTATTCTATTCTATTCTATTTCTATTTCATTCTATTTTCTATTCCATTCCATTCTATATTCTATATTCTATATTCTATATTCTATATTCTATATTCTATATTCTATATTCTATTTCTATTCTATTCTATTATTTCTATTTCATTCTATTTTCTATTCCATTCCATTCTATATTCTATATTCTATATTCTATTTCTATTATTTCTATTTCTATTCTATTCTATTCTATTCTATTCTATTCTATTCTATTCTATTCTATTTCTATTTCATTCTATTTTCTATTCCATTCCATTCTATATTCTATATTCTATATTCTATATTCTATATTCTATATTCTATATTCTATTTCTATTCTATTCTATTATTTCTATTTCATTCTATTTTCTATTCCATTCCATTCTATATTCTATATTCTATATTCTATTTCTATTATTTCTATTTCTATTCTATTCTATTCTATTCTATTCTATTCTATTCTATTCTATTCTATTCTATTCTATTCTATTTTCTATTCCATTCCATTCTATATTCTATATTCTATTTCTATTATTTCTATTTCTATTCCTATTCCTATTCTATTCTATTTCTATTTCATTCTATTTTCTATTCCATTCCATTCTATATTCTATATTCTATTTCTATTATTTCTATTCTATTCCTATTCCTATTCCTATTCTATTCTATTTCTATTTCATTCTATTTTCTATTCCATTCCATTCTATATTCTATATTCTATTTCTATTATTTCTATTCTATTGTATTCTATTATTTCTATTTCATTCTATTTTCTATTCCATTCCATTCTATATTCTATATTCTATATTCTATTTCTATTATTTCTATTTCTATTCTATTCTATTCTATTCTATTCTATTCTATTCTATTTCTATTTCATTCTATTTTCTATTCCATTCCATTCTATATTCTATATTCTATTTCTATTATTTCTATTTCTATTCCTATTCCTATTCCTATTCTATTCTATTTCTATTTCATTCTATTTTCTATTCCATTCCATTCTATATTCTATATTCTATTCTATTCTATTCTATTCTATTCTATTCTATTTCTATTTCTATTTCTATTTCTATTTCATTCTATTTTCTATTCCATTCCATTCTATATTCTATATTCTATTTCTATTATTTCTATTATTTCTATTTCTATTTCTATTTCTATTTCTATTCCTATTCCTATTCTATTCTATTCTATTCTATTCTATTCTATTCTATTTCTATTTCATTCTATTTTCTATTCCATTCCATTCTATATTCTATTTCTATTATTTCTATTTCTATTCTATTCTATTCTATTCTATTCTATTCTATTCTATTCTATTCTATTCTATTCTATCCAATCCATACAAACAGACGGACAACTGTACAGAGAGCCCTCGGTTTACTCCGTTGCTCCGTTGCTAAGCGAGACAGTTTCTCAAGTGAGTTTTGCCCCATTTTACGACCTTTTCTTGCCACCGTTGTTAAGTGAATCACTGCAGTTGGTCCGTTAGGAACGCGGTTGTTAAAAGCGAACCTGGCTTCCCCGTGGACTTCCTCAACCATTAAGACCAAAATTTACATTGCTGAGAAAATCTCTTACGTCCATTTTGCCCCGTTTTACGACTTTCCTTGCCACGGTTGTTAAGTGAATCACAGCAATTGTTAAATTAGTAACATTGGTCGTTAAGCAAATCTGGCTCCCCCGTTGACTTTGCTTGTCGGGAAGGTCGCAAAAGGGGATCGCGTGACACCCTCCGGGACGCTGCGACCGTCATAACTATGAATCGGTTGCCAAGGGTCTGAATTTTGATCACGTGACCGGGGGGGGATGCTGCAACGGCCGTTAAGTGCGAAAAACCGTCGCAACTCGCTTTTTTTCACTGCCGTTGTCACTTCGAACGGTCACTAAACGGACCGTTGTAACTCGAGAACTACCTGTAGTTGAGCTTGGAAATATGCTCTTAAATCGTAGCGATCATTAAGCAAGTCACCATATAACCGGGCCTGATTTTACCAGCTTTTCTGCAGCCGTCATTAAGCGAACATTGAAGTTATTCAGTGAATATTACAGCCGTTAAGCGAAGCTGCTTGCACCAATGGGCGTTTTTTTTTTCTGTTTTTTAATAGAAACTGGAAATAAATGCTGGAATCAGGCAAAAAACCACCAAAAATCAGAGTGAGGTGGCAGCGTCCCAAAAGTCACAGATTTTATGAAAAAAATGGAGTTTTTGTGAGTCAAACGATGGGAAGGATTCTGGGTGACTAAGAAATCGTATTAAAAGGTTTATCAGAGGCCTGGAGCAGCTAAATTCACACCGGCTTTCTCGGCCTCCACTGAGGAAGGAAATTTGCCAGCCATTTTCCCGCCTTCCGCAAAAATCTTCCTGTGAGGGAGTTTGAAAACAAAAAATAAAATGAAACAATAAAAGTAAGAAAAAATAATAAATAAGGTAATAAAATAGAAATAAATAAATAAAAGAAAGAATAAAATAATAAAAGTAAAAAAAATAAGACAAAAAAACAAAAAAACCATAATAAATTAAAACATCACATCACATCACATAATATAAAACAAAGTAAAACAAAATAGGACAGTATAAGTAAAAAATAATAAACAAGATAAAATATAAACAAACAAATAAGGCAATAAAATGGGGTGGGGGGAAGAATAAAAGTAAAAAAATTAAAAAGCCAATAAAACAAAAATAAAATAAAATAAAACATAATCAAATAAAACATCACATCACATAAAACAAAGTAAAATAAAACAAAACAATAGAAGATAATATGATCCGTTTGGGGGTACACTGTCATAATTTTAAACTGTTTTAACAGGGTTGCTGATTTTAATTTTTGTTTCATTGTGATTTGTATTGGAATTTGTCATTTTGTAAGCCACCTTGAGTCCCCAGGGAGAAAGGCGGCATATAAATCGCAATAATAAATAAATAAATAAATAAATAAATAAATAAATAAATAAATAAATAAATAATTGAATTAAATTAAAATAAATACAACCAAATGAAAACTAAACTAAAATGTACATATAAAAAGAGAATAACATAAATAAATTAGATAATAAAAATTAATTATTTATTTTATTTTATTTTATTTATTTTATTTTATTTTATTTATATACCGCCCTTCTTCAACAGGACTCAGGGCGGTGAACAGCCATGGTAAAACATAACATATAAAATTTAAAAGCAATTTAAAAAACATTAAATAATTTTGGCTATCCATTTAAAACAACCCGGGTTGTTTTAAATGGATAGCTGATAAATGATAAATTGATAAACTAAACTAAAACTAAACTAAAACTAAACTAAAACTAAACTAGAATAAAAAAATAATAATAAAAAGAAAAAAACAAAATAAAACGAAATGAAATGAAATCCGACAGCAAAATTTTGACTGGCTGGCGTGTTGCTGCCTGAAGCTGCGGTCCAAGATTTGAAAATAATCACCAATTTTTTTTTAAAAGGTTAGTGCAATTCAAATAAAGTTTGGAGGAGGAGGGGGAGAGGGGGGCAGATGTCAAACCGCAGCTGGAAAGTTGCACCCACACCACTTTAGCGCAATTATTTGTTTTCGCTTTGATTTTGTCTTTCTTGGGTAACTGCTGACTTCCTCCTGGCTGCTGTGAGATTTGTAGCTCCCAAGAATCCCTGCCGGATTCCAAGAAACGACTCCGGGCCCTGCGAGGGAGGCAGGCGTGGGGCAGAGCCCCCAGAGAGCCCACCCACCCACTGCCTTAAAAGGAGAAAAGGGTCGTTTTCTCTTGACCCCCAGAATCGTTGGCTTCTACCAGCCAAGGGTCTTTAGAGGAGATACGTCTACAAAATATTTTCCCCCTTCCCACCCACTCAACCTCCATGGCCCACCCGATAGATCAGGGGTTTTTAAACTTGGCAAATTTAAGATGGGTGGACTTCAATTCCCAGAATTCCCCAGCGAGCATACGGAGCTGAAATCCACACATACTGGCTGGGGAATTCTGGGAATTGAAGTCAATATATACTGGCTGGGGAATTCTGGGAACTGAAGTCGTCACATACTGGCTGGGGAATTCTGGGAATTGAAGTCAATATATACTGGCTGGGGAATTCTGGGAGTTGAAGTTAATACATAATGGCTGGGGAATTCTGCGAACTGAAGTCAATATATACTGGCTGGGGAATTCTGGGAATTGAAGTCAATATATACTGGCTGGGGAATTCTGGGAACTGAAGTCGTCACATACTGGCTGGGGAATTCTGGGAATTGAAGTCAATATATACTGGCTGGGGAATTCTGGGAGTTGAAGTTAATACATAATGGCTGGGGAATTCTGCGAACTGAAGTCAATATATACTGGCTGGGGAATTCTGGGAGTTGAAGTTAATACATAATGGCTGGGGAATTCTGCGAACTGAAGTCAATATATACTGGCTGGGGAATTCTGGGAATTGAAGTCAATATATACTGGCTGGGGAATTCTGGGAATTGAAGTCAATATATACTGGCTGGGGAATTCTGGGAGTTGAAGTTAATACATAATGGCTGGGGAATTCTGCGAACTGAAGTCAATATATACTGGCTGGGGAATTCTGGGAATTGAAGTTAATACATAATGGCTGGGGAATTCTGCGAACTGAAGTCAATATATACTGGCTGGGGAATTCTGGGAGTTGAAGTTAATACATAATGGCTGGGGAATTCTGGGAGTTGAAATCCACACATACTGGGTGGAGAATTCTGGGAATTGAAGTCAATACATACTGACTGGGGAATTCTGGGAGTTGAAATGCATACATACTAACTGGGGAATTCTGGGAATTGAAGTCATCTCATACTGGCTGGGGAATTCTACAAACTAAAGTCCAAATATATTGGCTGGGAAGTTTTGGGAATTCACATATCTTAAAGGTGAACTTGAATTCCACACCTCTTCAATTTGTTTTCAAATTGAAAACAACCCTACTATTAGATGGTCATCATGGCTCCAAGATCAGAAGCAACAGCTGCATCGCAACTCACTTTTGCAAACACGATGGAGCCACGTGCAATGCTGTGGCACATGGGTTTTATTGATACACTCATATTTCTCTTTGGGGGGGGTGCTCTCTGAGTTTGGTGGGTTTTCTTGCAGACGTTTCATGACCCAACTAGGGAACGCCATCAGTGCTTAGTGGGGTTTTGCTCTCGATGTATATTCGAGTGGCTTGCTCTAATGCAGGGGTCTCCAACCTTGGCAACTTGAAGACTGGGTGGACTTCAACTCCCAGAGTTCCTCAGCCAGCAAAGCTGGCTGAGGAACTCTGGGAGTTGAAGTCCACCCAGTCTTCAAGTTGCCAAGGTTGGAGACCCCTGCTCTAATGTGTTATATCCATATACTGTGCAAAAGAGACAATCAAAGAGCCAAAAAGAGAACTAAAAAGACCAGAAGGCACCTCCTCACCAGCAATCAGCACCCAGATAAGCGTAGATTAACTCCAAGATTAACATCAGGCTAACAATCAAGAAGTAAGCCATACCCCCAATCAAGGAACTGGCAGACAAATTTAATATTAAACATGGACGTGCTCAGCTGCAGATGAGTAGCAGCTGGAGGCCACGATTCGTCCTTGTGACTCATGGCCATCTAATGCCCCTGGTCTTCAGGGAAAGTTTTCATTCGCTTGGAGGGTTGGTGCATCCGCGTTGGCACCCCCCATCCTGCAAGGAAAGGCTCCGGATTGCTGACCGCCTGCCTCACCCTCCTCACCCCCAGGGACCAGGCTCCAGCCTCCCCCTCTCCAATTTGCAGCCGCAGAACAGGCCGAGGGTGGTGCAGGCAGGCTGAGCCCCAGCCCGAAGGAAGAATGCCCGGCATGGGGTGGACGTGCCAAGCACAAAATAAACCCACGTTCCTTGCCACCCCCTCTCGGCACCCTAACTATAGAAGCCGAAGCAACAAACAGCCGGCTGGAGGAACCTGGGCTGCGTCTCTCTGTTGTGAATGGAATATACACACAACTGGCAGGAGAGCAAAACTATGCGGCATTTCGGGGTGTGTCACAGAAAGGGAGGGGGAAGAGAGAGAGAGAGAGAAAGAGAAAGAAAGAGAGAGAAAGAGAGAGAGAGAGAAAGAAAAAGAGAGAGAGAGGGAGAGAGAGGGAGAGAGGAGGAAGAAAAAGAGAAAGAGAAAGAAAGAAGGGAGAAAGAGAGAGGGAAAGAGGGAAAGAGACAGATACAGAGAGAGAAAGAGAAAGAGAGGAGGAAGAAAAAGAGAGAGGGAAAGAGAAGGAAAGAGAAATAGAAAAAAGAGAGGGAGACAGAAAGGGATGGGGAAGAGAAAGAGGGAGAAAGAGAGAGAAAGGGAAAGAGAAAACACAGAGAAAAGAGAGAGGGGGGAAGGAAGGAGGGAAAGAAAGAAAGAGAGAGAGAGAGAGAGAAAGAAAGAAAGAGAAAGAGAGAGAGAAAGAAAGAAAAAGAGAGAGGGAGAGAGGAGAAAGAAAAAGGAAAGAAAAAGAAAGAAGGGAGAAAGATAGAGGGAAAGAGACAGATACAGAGAGAAAGAGAGGAGGAAGAAAAAGAGAGGGAAAGAGAGGGAAAGAGAAATAGAGAGAGAGAGAAAGAAGGGAGAGAGAAAGAAAGGGAAAAGGGAAACAAAAAAGAGGAGAGGGAGAGAGAGAGAGAAATGGGGAAGAGAAAGAGGGAGAGAGAAAGAGAGAGAGGGAAAGAGAAAAAACAGAAAAAAGAAAGAGGGGGGAAGGAAGGAAGGAGGAAGGAAGGAAGGAAAGAAAGAAAGAGAGAGAGAGAGAGAGAAAAGGCAGGAAGGCAAGAAGGAAGGAAGGGAAATGGAGGAGGAGGAAGGAAAAGAGAAGAGTGATGAGGGAAGGAAGAAAATGGAAAGGGAGGAAAGGAGTGAGGGAGTGAGTGAGAAAGGAAGGAGGCAGGGGGGAAGCAAATAGCAGGGAGAATAGAGGAAGGAAGGGAAGAAAGAAAGAGGGAGAGGGGAAGGAAGAAAGGAAGGAAGAAAAGGAAGGAAGAAAAGGAAGGAAGAAAAGGAAGGAAGGAAGGAAGGAAGGAAGGAAGGAAGGAAGGAAGGAAGGAAGGAAGGAAGGAAAAGAGAGAGCATTTCATTTCAGAGATTAAAATTGGTCCAAGGCCTTAGAAAGAAAATTTTGTGTCCAACACTTCAAATGGGGAACCAGGAAGATTTGCCAAAAAAGGATTTTGACCACAATTTCTTCGCCCCCCCCCAAGATCTCACCTCCCCCCTTTGAGAGGCTTCTAATACGTCTTTCAGCTCCTCCTCCTCTTCATTCCATCCTGCACAGTCCTAAAAGACCCTCCCCAACGCCCCAGCCATGAGTTTGCAGGCCACAAACTCACTTAACAACTGTCTTGCTTAGCAACGGAAACGTTGGGCTGCCCTGGGGTCGTAAGTCAAGGACCCACCTGCACAGGAAGAGAAGCCGGGGTCCCTGGGACATTAGCAGGAGGAATACAGTAGCAACTTCCCCCCCCCCGCAAAAAATATAAATTTTCATCGAAGTGCCTGGGGACGATGGGCTTTGAATGCCACGCGCACTGCCACTCTCCTGCAGCTGGGAAACAGCTGTTTGCAGAGGGAGCTCTGATGACTTAAGCCAGAGTCTGGGCGAACAAAGGGGTCTCTATCAAGAGAAGACCCCCCTGGCCGAACAGCTGAAATCACAGCCCCCAACCCAACCCTCATCCTTTTCTCTGCTCGGGTGAAAAGCGCTCTGAAAACTGAAAACATTTTCTATGTTTCTACAGGTAGTCCTCGACTTACGACCACCATTGAGCCTCAAACATATGTTCGTTGTTAAGCGAGACATTGCTTAAGTGAACATACGACCTTCCTTGTCACCGTTAAGGGAATCCCAGTGCGGTTGGCGGGTTGGCCGTTAAGTGTATCTGACTTCCCCCTTTACTTCGAGGGTCGCAAAAGGAGATCGGACACTGCAACCGTCATAAATATGAGTCAGGGGCCAAGCGTCTGAATTTGAATCATGTGAACCTGGGGATGCAACAAGGGTTGTAAGTGTGGAAAACGGTCATAAGTGTGAAAAAATAGTTATGTGAAAAATGGCCATAAGTGTGTAAAAATAGTCGTAAGTGTGAAAAAATGGTCATAAGTGTGAAAAAATAATTATGTGAAAAATGGCCATAAGCGTGTAAAAATGGTTGTAAGTGTGAAAAATGGTCATAAGTGTGAAAAATAGTTATGTGAAAAAATGGCCATAAGTGTGTAAAAATAGTCGTAAGTGTGAAAAAATGGTCATAAGTGTGAAAAATAGTTATGTGAAAAATGGCCATAAGTGTGTAAAAATGGTCGTAAGTGTGAAAAATGGTCGTAAGTGTGAAAAAATGGTCATAAGTGTGAAAAAATAGTTATGTGAAAAATGGTCATAGGTGTGAAAAAATGGTCATAGGTGTGAAAAATGGTCATAAGTGTGAAAAACGATTGTAAGTGTGAAAAAATGGTGAAAAAGTTCCTTTTTTCAGTGCTGCTGTAACTTCGGTCGGTCATTCAATGAACTGTTGTAAGCCAAGGACTGCCTCTATTTCTTTTCTTTTCCTTTTTTGGGGCAGAACGACCCTCTAAAAGGATGCAAGTGACCAGCTGTCTGCAAGGAGTCTCAATCCTTCCATTCCCCACCATCCGGTCAGAGCTGAAGAAGCTTCTTGGATGAGAAGCGAAATGTCTTCAAAAGAAAAAAAAAAAAGGAAGTCCAGGTGCCTCCTGAAAAAAGCACCTTTGGGACGACGGTGACCTGGATGACGGAGAATCTCTACAGACACCCAAAAAAAAAGAGCCTTGCTGGCGCAGCAGACTAAAGCACTGCTAAGTAACACCAGCTGCCTGCAATTACTGCAAGTTCGAATCTCACCAGGCTCAAGGTTGACTCAGCCTGCCATCCTTTCGAGGGAGGTAAAATGAGGACCCGGTTTGTGGGGGCAATAAGCTGACTTTGTATAAAAAAAGAACACCGCTTGGGAGGGGGGGCGAAAGCCCTACTAAGCAGGTATATACAAAAGTATGAAGGCTATTGCTTAACGCACTGTAAGCCACCCTGAGTCTCCGGAGAAGGGCGGCATATAAATCGAACCAATCAATCAATCAATCAATCAATCAATCAATAAAAACAAGAAAAAAAAAGAGCCTTGGTAGTACAGGGGTTTAAGGCACCCTGTTATTAAGCTTATTAAGACCAGCTGCCTGCAATTACTGCAGGGTTCGAATCTCGCCAAAGCTCAAGGTTGACTCAGCCTTCCATCCTTTCTAAGGTAGGCAAAATGAGGACCCAGTTTGTGGGAGCAATAAGCTGACTTTGTATAAATATACAAAAGGATGAAGGCTCTTGCTTAACGCACTGTAAGCCCCCTGAGTCTCCGGAGAAGGACGGCATATAAATCAAATTAAAAAAATAAATAAAAATTAAAAAAAACCAAAAAAAAACCGCTCGAGCACAAATGATCCAAGCCAATCTTTACCTTTTCTGCCCCTTCAACCGATCGTCGGCTCCGTCCTCCGTCGGAAATCCAGCGGGGAGTGACAGATTCTCCTTGGGGTGGCCATTCTAAAAAATTAACCAAAATAATAATAATAATGATGATTACAAAATGGAGGAACGGGAAACCAATCTGCAAACCACCCCCACCCCCCCAAAAAAAAGAAAGAAAGAAAAGAGGAAGAAGAGGAACAACCCTAAAATAAAATTTTGATTTATTTTTTTTTTTAAAAAAAGGTCAATCAGAGTAGAGGTGGAAGGGACCTTGGAGATCTTCTAGCCCAACCCAATTAAAGATGAGCATTTTCCCAGAGATGGCAAAGTCGATGGCCAGAGATCTGATCCGCATGGCTGTTCCTGGACGGTGGAGAACCTCCATGGTTCCATTCAGATGAAGGAGGACCTGCAGCCTTTGAGAAGCGGTGAATGGGGATGATGGGATGACCACGTCATGGCTGCGTTCCCACAGCCCCCTCAGCTCCAGACCAGGGGGGCTGCGTTAATGGGATCAAACCTGGGTCACCATGTCGTATGAACGCAGCTCTGATTGGCAGCAGGTATCGGGGAAGTTCTGGGAGGACTTGATAGGTCAAACGCAGCTACAGACGGATTGTGATGAAACCTGGGTCAAGCATGTTGTGGGAACTCGGCTCTAACATGGAGTGAGTTTTCGGGATGTACTGTCCTGGGTGGTCCTGACAGGTAAAGCTCAGCTAAATAATAGAGTAGAGTAGAGTAGAGTAGAGTAGAGTAGAGTAGAGTAGAGTAGAGTAGAGTAGAGTAGAGTAGAATAGAGTAATAGAGTACAGTAGAGTAGAGCAGAATAATACAGTAGATTAAATAGAGTACAATAGATTAGAGTAATAGAGTACAATAGAGGAGAGGAGAGTAGATGAATAGAGTAGAGTAGAGTAGAAGAGTAGAGTAGAGTAGAGTAGAAGAATAGAATAGGATTCAGAATAGAATAGAATAGAATAGAATAGAATAGAATAGAATAGAATAGAATAGAATAGAATAGAATAGAATATATGGAAGGAATGGAATGGAATGGAATGGAATGGAATAGAATAGAATAGAATAGAATAGAATAGAATAGAATAGAATAGAATAGAATAGAATAGAATAGAATAGAATAGAATATATGGAAGGAATGGAATGGAATGGAATGGAATAGAATAGAATAGAATAGAATAGAATAGAATAGAATAGAATAGAATAGAATAGAATATATGGAAGGAATGGAATAGAATAGAATAGAATAGAATAGAATAGAATAGAATAGAATAGAATAGAATAGAATAGAATAGAATATATGGAAGGAATGGAATGGAATGGAATAGAATAGAATAGAATAGAATAGAATAGAATAGAATGGAATGGAATGGAATAGAATAGAATAGAATAGAATAGAATAGAATAGAATAGAATAGAATAGAATAGAATAGAATAGAATAGAATAGGAATTCTTTATTGGCCAAGTGTGATTGGACACACAAGGAATTTGTCTTGGTGCAAACGCTCTCAGTGTACATAAAAAGACAAGATATGTTCATCAAGAATCATAAGATAATCAAAAGATAAGAATCATAAGATACACCACTTAGTAATAGTCGTAGGTTACTAATAAGCAATCAAACCATAAAGACCAAATTCATTGTGTTGTGGGATCAAACCTGGGTCACCATGTCGTGTGAACCCAACTCTGATTGGTGGTAGGTTTCGGGGAAGTTCTGGGCGGACTTGATAGGTCAAACTCAGCTACAGACGGATTGTGTTGTGAGATAAAATTTAGGTCAGCCTGTTGTGTGAATCCAGCTCTAACTTGGAGTGACTTTTGGGGATATCCTGGGTAGTCTTCATTGTTGACGTTCAGTTACAGATCAGACTGAATGTGTTGTGGGCTCAAACCTGGGTCAGCCTGTGGTGGGAACCCAACTTGAACTGGGAGTGGGTTTTAGGGAATGATCTGGATGGCCTTGACAGGTTCAGCAGATGTTGATTCTCAGAGGTTGCAGAAGAGGAGAACGTTCTTCTCCATCTTCCTGTTTGGTTGGGCTGGGACACCCCAAGCTCACCACCTTCCTGCTGTTGTGGACAACACAGGTGTGGGTGTGGGTGGTTGCAGCAGGTGGCAATCTCCGATCTCAGAAGATCGAACCAGGATGGGCGGCTTTCAGCTCAAGAGAGGAAACCAGCAGGAAATCGAAGTGACGACAACCACCTCTTCGATGAAGGAAAACCACTTCCATCTTCTGAAGAACTTCTCCTCCGCTTCTTGAGAATCGGTCTTTCTGGGCTCATGTGATTGTGGAGAGAGAGAGTTGGTGGAGGAGGCTTTGCCTTGGACATCTTTCTATCTTCGAGGTCTCTCTCAGGCATGGAAGCCAACTGGGTGACTTTGGGCCAATCACCAGGAGACGGTGAGTTCTAGTATCTCCTCAGGCATGAAAGCCAACTGGGTGACTTTGGGCCAATCCCCAGGAGACGGTGAGTTCTAGTATCTCCTTAGGCATGAAAGCCAACTGGGTGACTTTGGGCCAATCACCAGGAGACAGTGAGTTCTAGTATCTCCTCAGGCATGAAAGCCAACTGGGTGACTTTGGGCCAATCACCAGGAGACAGTGAGTTCTAGTATCTCCTCAGGCATGAAAGCCAACTGGGTGACTTTGGGCCAATCACCAGGAGACAGTGAGTTCTAGTATCTCCTCAGGCATGAAAGCCAACTGGGTGACTTTGGGCCAATCACCAGGAGACAGTGAGTTCTAGTATCTCCTCAGGCATGAAAGCCAACTGGGTGACTTTGGGCCAATCACCAGGAGACGGGGAGTTCTAGTGCAACCTCAGGCATGAAAGCCAACTGGGTGACTTTGGGCCAATCACCAGGAGACGGTGAGTTCTAGTATCTCCTCAGGCATGAAAGCCAACTGGGTGACTTTGGGCCAATCACCAGGAGACGGGGAGTTCTAGTGCAACCTCAGGCATGAAAGCCAACTGGGTGACTTTGGGCCAATCACCAGGAGACGGTGAGTTCTAGTATCTCCTCAGGCATGAAAGCCAACTGGGTAACTTTGGGCCAATCACCAGGAGACAGTGAGTTCTAGTATCTCCTCAGGCATGAAAGCCAACTGGGTGACTTTGGGCCAATCACCAGGAGACGGGGAGTTCTAGTATCTCCTTAGGAATGAAAGCCGGATGGGTGACTTTGGGCCAATCACCAGGAGACGGGGAGTTCTAGTATCTCCTTAGGAATGAAAGCCGGATGGGTGACTTTGGGCCAATCACCAGGAGACAGGGAGTTCTAGTATCTCCTCAGGCATGAAAGCCAACTGGGTAACTTTGGGCCAATCACCAGGAGACAGTGAGTTCTAGTATCTCCTCAGGCATGAAAGCCAACTGGGTGACTTTGGGCCAATCACCAGGAGACAGTGAGTTCTAGTATCTCCTCAGGCATGAAAGCCAACTGGGTGACTTTGGGCCAATCACCAGGAGACAGTGAGTTCTAGTATCTCCTCAGGCATGAAAGCCAACTGGGTGACTTTGGGCCAATCACCAGGAGACGGGGAGTTCTAGTATCTCCTTAGGAATGAAAGCCGGATGGGTGACTTTGGGCCAATCACCAGGAGACAGGGAGTTCTAGTATCTCCTCAGGCATGAAAGCCAACTGGGTGACTTTGGGCCAATCACCAGGAGACGGTGAGTTCTAGTGCAACCTCAGGCATGAAAGCCAACTGGGTGACTTTGGGCCAATCACCAGGAGACGGTGAGTTCTAGTATCTCCTCAGGCATGAAAGCCAACTGGGTGACTTTGGGCCAATCACCAGGAGACAGTGAGTTCTAGTATCTCCTTAGGAATGAAAGCCGGATGGGTGACTTTGGGCCAATCACCAGGAGACAGTGAGTTCTAGTATCTCCTCAGGCATGAAAGCCAACTGGGTGACTTTGGGCCAATCACCAGGAGACAGTGAGTTCTAGTATCTCCTCAGGCATGAAAGCCAACTGGGTGACTTTGGGCCAATCACCAGGAGACAGTGAGTTCTAGTATCTCCTCAGGCATGAAAGCCAACTGGGTGACTTTGGGCCAATCACCAGGAGACGGGGAGTTCTAGTATCTCCTTAGGAATGAAAGCCGGATGGGTGACTTTGGGCCAATCACCAGGAGACAGGGAGTTCTAGTATCTCCTCAGGCATGAAAGCCAACTGGGTGACTTTGGGCCAATCACCAGGAGACGGTGAGTTCTAGTGCAACCTCAGGCATGAAAGCCAACTGGGTGACTTTGGGCCAATCACCAGGAGACGGTGAGTTCTAGTATCTCCTCAGGCATGAAAGCCAACTGGGTGACTTTGGGCCAATCACCAGGAGACGGGGAGTTCTAGTGCAACCTCAGGCATGAAAGCCAACTGGGTGACTTTGGGCCAATCACCAGGAGACGGTGAGTTCTAGTATCTCCTCAGGCATGAAAGCCAACTGGGTGACTTTGGGCCAATCACCAGGAGACGGTGAGTTCCTCTGGTTTCATGGTAGGGTGAGAAGTCCAGGAGGCTGCAGGGAAGGGCTGGGAAAGGGACAGCTGGACCTTCTAGGAAGCTTCTGTCCACCTCGTCCCCAAAGCAGTGCAAGGACAGCCCCAGACAGTTCCCAAACGTCTCCAAGTTCCCTTCTCCTTCAAAAGGGAACTTCTAACCAACCATGGTCAGGCAAGGAGAAGCAGGAGGAGAAAAGCAGAAGTGAAATGGAGGGTCTCCTTCCTCTCTGCAGTGGGGGTGGGGGTGGGGTTGGTGCCCATTCTCCTTCTTCTTCTCCGTGGGGTTTTGGTAGGTAACCCACTCAAGCTTCCCAGCTCCATGGACAAAGCTTTTGGCCAGCCCTCCACCTGCTCTTCTGGTCTGTCTGGGAAGAAGACTCTTCCCAGAATTCCTGGCCAGCATGCGGTAGGGAATTCTGGGATTTCTCTTCCCAAATACACCCAGAGAGGAAGTTTTGGAAAATAAACATCAAACAATTGTAAGAGCTCTTGTTCATATCCATTTTCCTTCCTTCCCTTTGTTCCATCTCTTTCTCCTTCTTTCCGTCTCTCCTTCTCTCTCCACTTCCTTCTCTTCTTCCTTCCCTCTCTCCCTTTATTCCTCTCCCTCCCTCCTTCATTCTTCCTCCTTCTTCAATCCTCTTCATCCTCCCATCTCCTTCCTTCCTCCCTCCTTCTCCTTCCTTCATTCTTCCCACTCTCCTTCTCCTTCCTTCCTCTTCTTTCTTCCTTCCTTCTTCTTTCTCCCTCCTCCCTTCTTTCCTGTCTCCCTTTCTCCCTTTCTTCTCTCCTCCCTCCCTCCCTCCTTCATTCTTCCCACTCTCCTTCTCCTTCCTTCCTCTTCCTTTCTTCTTCCTCCGTTTCCACCCTTCCTTCTTTCTCCTTCCTATTCTCCTTCCTTCCTCTTTCTTCTTTCTCCCTTCCTTCTTTCCTCCTTTCTCCTTCTCTCTTCTTATTCTCCCCCTCCTTCCCTCCATCTTTCTTCCTTCCTCCCTTCCTCTTTTCTTCATCGTCCTGCCTCCTTTTCTCTACTTTCTTCCTCCATTCTTCTTCCTCCCTCTTTCCATTCTTCCTTCTTTCTCCTTCCTCCTCTCCTTCCTTTCTTCTTCCTCCCTCCTTCCTTTCCTCCTTTCCCCTTCTCTCTCTTATTCTCTCCTTCCCTCCATCTTTCTCCTTCCTTCCTACTTTCCTCCTTCCCTTTTCTTCATCGTCCTACCTCCCTTTCTCTTTTCTTCCTCTGTTCTTCTTCCTCCCTCCTTCCACCCTTCCTTCTTTCTTGTTCTTACTCTCCTTCCTTCCTTTCTTCTTTCTCCCTCCTTCCACCCTTCCTTCTTTCTTGTTCCTACTCTCCTTCCTTCCTCTTTCTTCTTTCTCCCTCCTTCCTTCTTTCCTCCTTTCTCCTTCTCTCTCCTTATTCTCTCCATCCTTCCCTCCATCTTTCTCCTTCCTTCCTTCCTTTCTCTCCCTCCCTCTCTTTCCTTCATCGTCCTGCCTCCCGCTCTCCTTCTTCTTCCCCTCCTCCCTTCTGCCTTCCATTTGTTTTCATTACGCATTTTATTCTCCCAGCTCCTTGGAGGCCAGAGATAACTTTTTGGACATGGTGTCATCTTTATAAATAACCACTGAATTTCCCAATCGTTCAAAAGTGCAAAGATTTCCTGGAAATCTTTTTGCTCTTCGTCCTGACCATCCTTTCTCTGCAACCGACACACCGGGGCACAAGTTGTACCGAACCCAAGAAGGGAACTTTTTGCTGACTTGCTCAAATCCTTCACCTCTATGCAAAGTTTTCATTGGGGGGGGGGGGTGTCATGGGGGGGGAGGGTTAAACCACCCTCTAACAGGAAGCTTGAAAAAAGAAAAAACAGCCTTCCATGCTTCCCGTATCAAATTTCTCCTTTTCTACAAAATGATGAGGGCTGTGTTTGCGGGTTAGTGTTTTAACAGATTAACAGAGTTGGGAGGGACCTTGGAGGTCATCTAATCCAACCCTCCGCCCAAGCAGGAGACCCTACACCATTTCTGACAAAAGATGGTCCAGTCTCTTCTTGAAAGTCTCAAGTGATGAAGCTCCCACAACTTCTGTTCCATCGGTTGATGGTTCTCAACTGTCAGAAAATTTCTCATTTATTTCCAGGTTGAATTGCTCCTTGATTAGTTTCCATCCATTGTTCCTTGTCTGGCCTTTGGGTGCCTTGGAAAACAGCTCGACCCCCTTCCTCCTCTCTGGGGCAGCCCCTCAAATATTGGAAGATGCTCTCCTGTCTCCCCTGGTCCTTCTCTTTCCTAGAGTAGCCATGTCTTCTGTCCAACTATGATTCACTCAGATTTCTTTCTTTCTTTCTTTCTTTCTTTCTTTCTTTCTTTCTTTCTTTCTTTCTTTCTTTCTTTCTTTCTTTCTTCTTTCTTTCTCTTTGGAAAACAGCTCGACCCCCTTCCTCCTCTCTGGGGCAGCCCCTCAAATATGGGAAGATGCTCTCCTGTCTCCCCTGGTCCTTCTCTTCCCTAGATTAGCCATGTCTTCTGTCCAACTATGATTCACTCAGATTCCTTCCTTCCTTCCTTCCTTCCTTCCTTCCTTTCTTTCTTTCTTTCTTTCTTTCTTCTTTCTCTTTCTTTCTTTCTTTCTTTCTTTCTTTCTTTCTTTCTTTCTTTCTTTCTTCCTTTCTTGTGCTTTGGAAAACAGCTTGACCCCCTCCTCTCTATGGCAGCCTCTCAAATATTGGAATATTGCTTTATGTCTCCCCTGGTCCACTAGACTAGCCATGTCTTCTGTCCAACTATGATTCACTCAGATTTCTTTCTTTCTTTCTTTCTTTCTTTCTTTCTTTCTTTCTTTCTTTCTTTCTTTCTTTCTTTCTTTCTTTCTTTTCTTTCTTTCTTTCTTTCTTTCTCTCTCTCTCTCTTTCTTTCTTCTTTCTCTTTCTTTCTTTCTTTCTTCTTTCTCTCTCTCTCTCTCTCTTTCTTTCTTCTTTCTCTCTCTCTCTCTCTCTCTTTCTTTCTTCTTTCTTTCTTTCTTTCTTTCTTGTGCTTTGGAAAACAGCTTGACCCCTTCCTCCTCTCTATGGCAGCCCCTCAAATATTGGAAGATGCTCTCCTGTCTCCCCTGGTCCTTCTCTTCCCTAGATTAGCCATGTCTTCTGTCCAACTATGATTCACTCAGATTTCTTTCTTTCTTTCTTTCTTTCTTTCTTTCTTTCTTTCTTTCTTTCTTTCTTTCTTTCTTTCTTTTCTCTCTCTCTCTCTCTCTCTCTCTCTTTCTTTCTTCTTTCTTTCTTTCTTTCTTTCTTGTGCTTTGGAAAACAGCTTGACCCCCTTCCTCCTCTCTGTGGCAGCCCCTCAAATATGGGAAGATGCTCTCCTGTCTCCCCTGGTCCTTCTCTTCACTAGACCAGCCAGGCCCAGTTCCTGCAACCGTTCATCGTATGTTTTATCCTCCAGCCCCCTAATCCTCTTTATTGCTCTTCTCTGCACTCTTTCCAGAGTCTCCACATCTTTTTTATAGTGTGGGGACCAAAACTGGATCTTCTCTCACCCAACACCATTAGAACAGAAGAGAGTTGGAAGGGACCCTGGAGGTCTTCTAGTCCCACCCCTTCATCAAGCAGGAGACCCTATATCATTCCAGACAAATGAGGGTCCAATCTCCTCTCAAAAACCTCCAGTCATCTCTGCAGAGACGGCAGCTGCGCTCTGCCCATGCTCTGAGGCCCTACTGAAAACGTCGCCCTTACTAAGCAGAAACAAAGCCCGCAGACTAGGTGCACAGGTAGCCCTCGACTTACGACAATTGTGCCCAAACATTTCCGTCGCTAAAGCGAGACAGTGGTTAAGTGAGTTTGGTCCCATTTTACGACCTTTCTGGCCACCGCTGTTAAGCGAATCTGGATTCCCCGCTGAGTTTGCTTGTCAGAAGGGGATCGCATGACCTCACGGGACACTACGACCGTCATAACTATGAGTCAGCTGACATGCGTCTGAATTTTGATCACATGACCCTGGGGAGGCTGCAGAATTCCCTTTGTTCTGCTATAACTTCACTCACTAAGCAAAAGGTTGTAAGTCGAGGACTACCTGTTCTTGGAGGGCAGAAAACCAGGGCTGAAAAAAGTCCAAAAGGAGGACATATTTTCAGGGCACTATGAACACGTGACCATGGAGATGCCGCAACAGTCTTAAGTGTGAACAACTTTTTTTTCAGTGTCATAACTTTCAACAGTCACTAAACAAACAGTTCTAAGTCAAGGACTACCTGTATGTATTACACAGCTACCCCGAAACTTTACCAACTCAGTTAAACCTCGTGGGACAGAAATTTAAAAGTGAATTTAAACACGCTTGGGATAAACGTGTGTCTATCATCTCACCAAAAATTAAAAAATAGATAGATACACAGAGAGTGGGGGAGGGGGGAGATGATAGATGGATAATATATATATATATATATATGCATGTCTTCACAGCCCTGAGTCTTTGGAGAGGGGCAGCATACAAATTGAATTAATAAATAATTGAATTAATAAATATAGATAATGATAGATAGATAGACAGACAGACAGACAGATGAGATAGATAGATGATATATATGTATGAATGTATAGACTAGATAAAGATAGATAGATAGACAGTAGATAGATAGATAGATAGATAGATAGATAGATAGATAGAGTAGATAGATGATACGTAGTTAGGTGGGTAGATAAGATAGAGAGAGAGAAATGGATGATAGAGAGAGAGAGGAGGGAGAGAGAGAGAAATGGATCATAGGTAGAGACAGGGATAGAGGTAGAGAGAAGTAGAGACAGAGGTAGAGACAAAGAGACAGAGAAATGGATGAGAGAAAGAGAGAAAAGGAGGGAGGGAGAGAGAGATAAATGGATGAGAGGTAGAGAGAGGGATAGAGAGAGAGACAGAGATAGAGACAGAGAGAGACAGAGATACACAGAGAGAGAGAGAGAAAGGAAGGAAGGAAGGAAGGAAGGAAGGAAGAAAGAAAGAAAGAAAGAAAGAAAGAAAGAAAGAAAGAAAGAAAGAAAGAAAGAAAGAAAGAAAGAAGGATCTTTTTCTGCCGTGGGTTTTCTCCGTTTCTATGTTTGTCTCGGGAGCAGAAAACGGTCAGAAGAAGGGACGGTGCGAAAACATCTGCAGCAGCTGGGAGAGGCCGGCTTGGATTTCGGGGCTGGGCGTGAGGAACAAACGGTTCTTCCTCCCAGCCAGTTGGCTTTTCAGGGAGAAAAAAAAAAACCTCGCGGGCGGAGCAGGGAGCGAATGGCGCTTGCCCGCCCTGTCTGACGGGTCAGGGAAGAGGCTGGCTTGACCTGCCTTTTGCAACCCATCTAGGCCATATAGAGGCATGATGGAGCCGGGCCAGTTCCTGAAGCCACAAGAGAGGAAGGAAGGAAGGAAAGAAAAGAAGGAAGGAAGGAAAGAAAGAAAGAGAGAGAGAGAAGAAAAAGAAAGAGAAAGAGAGAGAAAGAAAGAGGGAAAGGAAGGGAGGGAGGGAGGGAGGGAGGAAAGAGAGAGAGAGAAGAAAAAGAAAGAGAGAGAGAGAGAGAAAGAAAGAAAGAGGGAAAGGAAGGGAGGGAGGGAGGGAGGGAGGAAAGAGAGAGAGAAGAAAAAGAAAGAGAAAGAGAGAGAGAAAGAAAGAAAGAGGGAAAGGGGAGGGAGGAAAGAGAGAGAGAGAAGAAAAAGAAAGAAAGAGAAAGAGAGAGAGAAAGAGAAAGAAAAAAAGAGGGAAAGGAAGGGAGGGAGGTAGGAAAGAGAGAGAGAGAAGAAAAAGAAAGAAAGAGAGAGAGAGAGAAAGAAAGAAAGAGGGAAAGGGAGGGAGGGAGGAAGGAAGGAAGGAAGGAAGGAAGGAAGGAAGGAAGGAAGGAAGGAAGGAAAGAAAAGAAGGAAGGAAGGAAGGAAGGAAAGAAAAGAAGGAAGGAAGGAAGGAAGGAAGGAAGGAAGGAAGGAAGGAAGGAAAGAAAAGAAGGAAGGAAGGAAGGAAGGAAGGAAGGAAGGAAGGAAGGAAAAGAAAGAAGGAAGGAAGGAAGGAAAGAAAGAAAAGAAGGAAGGAAGGAAGGAAGGAGAGAGAAAGAGAGAGAGAGAGAGAAGAAAAAGGAAGAAAGAGAAAGAGAGAGAAAGAAAGAAAGAGGGAAAGAAAGGAAGGGAGGGAGGATAGGAGGGAGGAAAGAGAGAGAGAAGAAAAAGAGAGAAAGAAAGAAAGAAAGGAAGGGAGGGAGGGAGGGAGGAAAGAGAGAGAGAGAGAGAGAAGAAAAAGAAAGAAAGAGAAAGAGAGAAAGAAAGAGAGAAAGAGAGAAAGAGGGAAAGGAAGGGAGGGAGGGAGGGAGGAAAGAGAGAGAGAAGAAAAAGAAAGAAAGAGAAAGGGAGAGAGAAAGAAAGAAAGAAAGAAAGAAAGAAAGAAAGAAAGAAAGAAAGAAAGAGGAAAGGGAGGGAGGGAGGGAGGGAGGAAAGAGAGAGAGAATAAAAAGAAAGAAAGAGAAAGGGAGAGAGAAAGAAAGAGGGAAAGGAAGGAAGGGAGGGAGGGAGGGAGGGAGGAAAGAGAGAGAAGAAAAAGAAAGAAAGAGAAAGAGAGAGAGAGAAAGAAAGAAAGAGGGAAAAGGAGGGAGGGAGGGAGGAAAAAGAGAGAGAGAGAGAGAGAAAGAAAGAAAGAAAAGAAAGAGAGAGAGAGAGAAAGAAAGAAAGAGGGAAAGGAAGGAAGGAAGGAAGGAGGACAGCAGCATCGAAAGAAAAACCGTTCCAATTCTCGGGATCAAATCCCACCCAAATCCTTCCTTCCCACAGTTTGGGGGGGGGGCTTCGCATTGCCAAAGGCCACAGTTGGGGAGCAAATTTCCTCCCCAAACAGGCCCTCTGCGTCTGACCCTCCAGACTTTTGCACCGGTGGGTTTTTTGCCCATGCAAAGCACCCCCCCCTCCCCAAAATTCTGCACTTCCTCTCTGGGAATTTTGGGGAGGGGGGCGGCTTTGCACGAGCAAAAGCCCACCGGAGGAAAAAAAAAGTCTCTCGAGCGGCCAAGATTTTAGGAGGAGATTTGCTCCCCAACGGAGCAAAAAATTCCCACGGAGGAAATCAATACAGCGTTTGGGGGAGGGAGGCAGCTGGGACAGCCCTTGCCCCCCCCCTCCCCAAAAGCCTGGATAAGCCCCCTCCCCACCCCCAAACGGCCTTCAAGACCCCACTTTCTGAATTCGTGGCACTGCCTTTCCATTGCAATTCGCCCGTGGTTTGGACGGAGGGACGGCAAGCAAGACAGCCAGAGGCTGGATTTGGCCCCCGGGGGTCTAAGGGGTTGACAGTCAGGGAGGGGACCCCCAAATTTCGAACTCCCCTGCCGCTGTGTGTGGGGGGGGGGAAGCCATAAAATCCTGGGGAAGTGGAAGGAGAAGCCTTTCTAGAGATGTTCCTCCAAAGTTTCTTCTCAAGTTTGGAAGGTCCTTTCTGGGACTTTGGGGGTGGGGGGGTGGCGAGTGGGGGGGGGGTCGGGTGTTGTTGGAAAGGGGTCCTTGGTCCCACTCAGCTCGGGCAAGGAGCCCTGACCGTCTCCCAGGCGCGACCCCTTCCCCAAAAATACCCCAAACCCTTCTCCGGGGCTGCTTAAGAGTTGCTGAGAGTCAAGGCTCTTTTTTTGAGGGGGGGGGGGGGCGTCGATCCAAAAGGGCAAAGCTAGGAAAGCCCACCCCCCCCCCCACCGCTTGGGCGGTGGGCGCGGCAGCGGCTGTGCACGATGGGCTTTTGGAAGTTTCCCCGAAAGTTGAAGAAGGGCGGCTTGCCCCCTTCGGCAATTCCTTCTTCCCGAGCCAGGCTCCAAGACCCCCCCCCGATAGAGCTGGGCAGCAGCCCCCTCCCCTCCCTCCCCAGCGCTCCCAAGGGAAGCCCCCCCCCCCGACCGACCTGCAGCCTCGGCGGCTCCGGCGCGAAGCGGTCCCAGCCCCACCAGCAGCAGCAGCAGCAGCGCCGGCCCGGCCAGCAGCGGGCGGCGTCCGGCGGGCAGATCCCGGAGCGGCGGCCGGCCAGCCATCCCCGGAGCTCCTCCGCCCCTGCCCGGCCGCCTCGCCGCTGCCCGGCCGTAACCAGAACCACATGGCTGGCCAGCCCCGGGCCCCGCCCCCCGGCCCCGCCCAGCCCCGCCCAGCCCGGCACCCCCCCCCCCCGCGCTTGGGTCCCTGGGCGCCGCGCGATGCCCCGGGACGGAGGGGAGGAGGGAGAGTTTAGAAGGAAGAAGAGGGAGTGGATGGGAGAGAGAGAGAGAAAGAGAAGTCTGGATAGAAAGAGAGAGAGAGATAACGAGGGAGGGAGGGAGGGAGATGAGAGAGGGAGGGAAGGATGGATATATGAGAGGGAGGGAGGGAGGGAGGGATATGAATGAGAGGGAGGGATATGAGAAAGACGGAGGGAGGGAGGGATATGAGAGGGAGGAAGGATGGATATGAGTGGGAGGGAGGGATATGATTGAGAGGGAGAGGGAGGGATATGAGAGAGAGAGAGGGGGAGGGATATGAGAGAGAGAGAGAGGGAGGGATATGAGAGAGGGAGAGAGAGAGAGAGATATGAGAGGGAGAGGGAGGGATATGAATGAGAGGGAGGGATATGAGAGAGAGGGAGGGAGGGAGGGATATGAGAGGGAGGGAAGGATGGATATGAGTGGGAGGGAGGGATATGAATGAGAGGGAGAGGGAGGGATATGAGAGAGGGAGGGAGGGAGGGATATGAGAGAGGGAGGGAAGGATGGATATATGAGAGGGAGGGAGGGAGGGATATGAATGAGAGGGAGAGGGAGGGATATGAGAGAGGGAGGGAAGGATGGATATATGAGAGGGAGGGAGGGATATGAGTGGGAGGGAGGGATATGAATGAGAGGGAGAGGGAGGGATATGAGGGAGGGAGGGAGGGATATGAGAGAGGGAGGGAAGGATGGATATATGAGAGGGAGGGAGGGAGGGATATGAGTGGGAGGGAGGGATATGAATGAGAGGGAGAGGGAGGGATATGAGAGAGGGAGGGAAGGATGGATATATGAGAGGGAGGGAGGGATATGAGTGGGAGGGAGGGGATATGAATGAGAGGGAGAGGGAGGGACATGAGAAAGACGGAGGGAGGGAGGGAGGGATATGAGAGGGAGGGAAGGATGGATATGAGTGGGAGGGAGGGATATGAGAAAGACGGAGGGAGGGATATGAGAGGGTGGAAGGGATATGAATGAGGGAGAGGGAGGGATATGAGGGAGGGAGGGAGGGATATGAGAGGGAGGGAAGGATGGATATGAATGAGAGGGAGAGGGAGGGATATGAGAGAGAGAGGGAGGGAGGGATATGAGAAAGACGGAGGGAGGGGAGGGAGGGATATGAGAGGGAGGGAGAGATATGAATGAGAGGGAGAGGGAGGGATATGAGAGAGGGAGGAAGGGAGGGATATGAGAGAGGGAGGGTTGGAGAGGGATGGAGGGAGGGATATGAGAGAGAGAAATAGTATAGAGAGAGGTTAGAAGATAGAGATAGGCAGGCAGGCATGGGTGGGTAGAAGAAGACAGGGATGGGGGGGAGGGAGGGAGGGAGAGAAATGATAGGTAGGATAGAGTAAGGGGTAAGCGAGGCAGTTATTAAGTGAGTCACACCCCATTTGACGACCTTTTTGCCACCGTCGTTAAGTGAATCCCTGCCATGGCTAGTGACACGGCTGCGAAGTGAACCTGGCTGCCCCCTTGGCTTGGCTTGTCGGAAGGTCGCAAAAGGCCGCGACCATCGCTAAATCCATGCCCGTGGCCCCGTGTCTGCTTTTTTTGATCATATGACCCTGGGGGAGGCTGCCCACGGTCATAAATGTGAAACAACGGGTCCTAAGTTCACTTTTCCCGGGGGACGTTCGAACTTCGGTCACTAAACGAGCCTGTTGTAGGTCGAGGACGATCTATATTGCAGGGCTGAGAGGTGGAATCCGTTTTTTTTTTTTTTGCCCCAACATGGATTTGATTGAGACATATAAGAAAGAGAAAATAATAGGAGTAAAATATGTGTAAACATAGTCAGAATTCTTGGTGGGTGATTCAATGCCGACATGGGATGAGCAGATTGCACGATGGCCTCTTGGCTTGTTTGATGGATTGATGAATAAATGTGAAAAAATGCTTGGGGTTTGATTGTTTTTTTTATATATAAATTTTATTTGTACATTTTTCTTTGACATAAATGACTGCTTAGTATAGAGCAGGGTTTCTCAACCTTGGAAGCTTGAAGATGGGTGGACTTCAACTCCCAGAATCCACCACCCAGTGCTGCTGGCTGGGGGATTCTGGGAGTTGAAGTCCTCCCAACTTCAAGCTACCAAGGTTGAGAAACACTGTGTCAATCTCTGCTCTTGTGGGTATTTTATTTCTGGCCAGGAAGTGCAGTGATCTTTTAGCTTTTGGATTGTCTCTTTTGAATGGTGTGTAAATGTGGTCCATCTCTATGTGCCCGTTGATGGCCGTTTTGTCTGAGTGCCACTGGCTGGGGGATTCTGGGAGTTGAAGTCCACCCATCTTCAAAGCTTCCAAGGTTGAGAAACACTGTGTCAATCTCTGCTCTTGTGGGTATTTTATTTCTGGCCAGGAAGTGCAGTGATCTTTTAGCTTTTGGATCGTCTCTTTTGAATGGTGTGTAAATGTGGTCCATCTCTATGTGCCCGTTGATGGCCGTTTTGCCTGAGTGCTGCTGGCTGGGGGATTCTGGGAGTTGAAATCCCCCCATCTTCAAGCTTCCAAGGTTGAGAAACACTGGTGTAGAGTATATTGTCTGGGTCAATTTACTTATACATAATATAATAGTAACAATATTTACTTATATATAGTTGTATTCTTCCAACTTCTAATTTCTACCTTTATTATCTACCCATTCGTAAAACTAATCCCAGGTTAAAAAAAAATATTCTATATCTTCATTAACGTTAATTTATCCAATTTCCGCACAATCTTAATATTTTTTTTTTTTAAATTACGTTTTCATCTGTAGGAATTTCCTCATTTTTTCCAATATTGTGCAAATACAATTCTCGCTGCTGCCAACGCATGAAATATTAAATATACATATTTTTGTCGTATTTATTTATTTATTTATTTATTTATTTATTTATTTATTTAAATTTATATACCGCCCTTCTCCCGAAGGACTCAGAGCGGTGGACAGCCGGAATTAAGAGACATATAACATAAAAGTTAAAAATAACTAAAATAAATTAAATCGATCGGCCTCCCAATTTAAAACCCTGCATCTATACAATTTAAAAAACTAACCCATAAGACCTTTTAGGCTAGGCCGTCTTGGTAAAATAAAAAAGTCTTCAGGGCCTTACGGAAAGTACGGAGGTCCCATATTTTTCTGGTAATATACCTAACAGAAATATTTCTGGCTTTAGATCTATAGGTTGCTTGGAGTTTGAATTTTGTTGGCTTTCGGGGGGGGATTAAAGCCCGCCGTAATTCTCTTTGCGCATTGATGGCGTGTCGTTATCCGGAAACACAAATGATTGGCGAGGAATGTTAGTCTGAAAGGGTTTTTATTTTATTGATTGATTGATTTGATTTGATTTGTATACCGCCCTTCTCCAGCAGGACTCAGGGTGGTGAACGGCCGAGATAAAACAGAGCATACAAAATTTAAAAAACAGTTTAAAAGGTAATTAAATAATTTTGGCCCACAATTTAAAACAACCCAATTAAAACCAATTTGAAATTAAAACCGAAACGGATGGGATCAAGTTTTAAGCGAAGTTTTAATGGTTTTTAACGCTTAATATTGATTTTATCTGTTTTTATTGCTGTGAAGCCGCCCTGAGTCCTTTCCAGAGAGAGGGCGGCATATAAGCTAAATAAATAGATAGATAGATAGATAGATAGATAGATAGATAGATAGATAGATAGATAGTAAAACTCTAGGTTGCTCCAAGGAATCGGATCTAAAAATTCGTATTTTGGGCCTGGAATTGCTGTCGTTAAACAAGGAGGATTGTTAACATGAGTTGCATCCAATTTGTGTGGTCTTTTTTGCCACGGTTGTTAAATGAATCAGGAGGTTGTTAAGCGAATTGGGCTACCCTTTTGGAAACCGGCTGGGAAGGTCATCAATTTTATTTATTTATTTATTAATTTAATTTGTATACCGCCCTTCTCCCAGAGGGGACTCAGGGCGGTGAACAGCCAAAATTAATAAACATACAAATACAAAGGTTAAGATAATTAAAAAAGAATTAAATCATTAGCTTCCCAATTTAAAACCCCCAAATCCATAAAATTTAAATGGGAATCGCATGAAGGTGGGATGTTGCAAACCGCCTGAATTTGGCTCCTGCGACCATGGAGATGCTGCAGAGGTCATAAGTGCGAGGACCAGTCGTAATCCGTGAGTGCCCGCCGTTGTAACTTTAAACAATTACTAAATGAATAGTTGTAACCATAGGAGGGCTGCCTATAAGGAGGAATTTCCTGACAGTGAGGACAATTAGCAGGTGGAACAGCTTGCCACCAGAAGTTGTGGGTGCTCCCTCACTGGGAGTTTTCAAGAAGAGACTGGACGGCCATTTCCGAGGTCCCTTCCAGCCCAATTCTTATGTTTTTGAATAAGTCGTCACCCTGTGTTCTCCAAACCACCCGAAGTCAGGAAAATAAAGCAAAGGATGGAAACTCATCAAGGAGAGAAGCAACCTGGAATGAAGGAGAAACTTCCTAACAGCCAGGACAATTAACCAGTGGAACAGCTCGCCACCTGAAATCGTGAGTGCTCCAACACTGGAGGTTTTTAAGAAGAAATCGGGCAGCCGTTTGGTTGGGAATGATAACAGTGTTTTCTGCTTGAGCAGGGGGTTGGGCTAGAAGATCTCTAACGCCCCTTTCAGCTCTGTTATTCTGTGACCCGTTGCCCTCCCCACCCAGAAGCCTACGGATGGAGGCCCCACTGGGTCCTCTCTTGCCAGAAGCAGTTTGGGGTGGGTGGGGTGGGGTGAGACCAGGCCGGGAAGCGGCTCAAAGCCCTTCCCGGCCTCCCATCTCTCCACCCTCTTCCTGATCAGGGCGGAGAATTCAAAGCCGCCGCCAAAATCCACAAAAATCCAAAACCAGCTTCGGCTTCTCATCTTTCTCCTCTTCCTCTTCTCTGCTTCCAGCAACAACAGCCTAGACATTAACAGAGTTGGAAGGGACTTTGGAGGTCATCCAGTCCAACCCTCTACTCACGCAGGAAACCTGGACCAGGGATTCGAACCACCGAACTTTCTGATTGACAAGCTCAGTTTCTTAGCCACTGAGCCACCTAGTCAGGGTAATCCATCCTAGACGCTTTCAAGGAGAAGACGACGTTGAAGGCCCGAGGTTCTCCCCCCCTTTTTTTGGGGGGGGGAAGGTTGGGTGGGGTGGCTTAATGGTCTTCCAGAACAGGGGTCTCCAACCTTGGCAACTTTAAGCCTGGCGGACTTCAACTCCCAGAATTCCCTGGCCAGCTTTGCTTTGGCGGACTTTAGCTTTGGCGGACTTCAACTCCCAGAATTCCCTGGCCAGCTTTGCTTTGGCGGACTTTAGCTTTGGCGGACTTCAACTCCCAGAAACCCCCAGCCAGCTTTGCTTTGATGGACTTCAGCTTTGGCGGACTTCAACTCCCAGAATTCCCTGGCCAGCTTTGCTTTGACGAACTTTAGCTTTGGCAGACTTCAACTCCCAGAATTCCCCAGCTAGCTTTGCTTTGACGGACTTTAGCTTTGGCGGACTTCAACTCCCAGAATTCCCTGGCCAGCTTTGCTTTGACGGACTTCAACTTTGGTGGACTTCATCTCCCAGGCTAGGGAATTCTGGGAGTTGAAGTCCGCCAGGCTTAAAGTTGCCAAGGTTGGAGACCTCTGCTCCAAAAACTACTGAGATGTGCAAAATCTTTTTGTCGCTGCAAAGACGCTACTAACCGCTTCCACCCCAGAGTTGCGACATCCGCGTTTTGAGCGGAACCTGTGAGTTTTGGTGGTTTTCGGATGTGAGCATCACACCACTGAGTTGTTTTTCACCCACTCTTTGATCTAGTAGAGATGGCTCAGGCAACAACATTGGCAGGATACAGTTGAAGAAAGAAAATGTTGATTTCAATCTCAAAAGGAAGGGAAGCTCAAAATTTTATGCACTTGTCTATATCCTGCCAATGTTTTTTTTAACTAATCATTCAAGATTCTATTCAACGCATCTTCCTACTTCTATTTTATGCCACGATAACAAACTTGTGAGGTGGTTTGGGCTAAGAGAGAGGGAGTGGAGGCCCAGCTGGATTTCGTGCCTAAGGCAGAACTGGAACTCACCAACTCCTGGTGATAGGCCCAAAGTCGCCCAGCTGGATTTCGTGCCTAAGGCAGGACTAGAACTCACCATGTCCTGTTCATAGGCCCAAAGTCACCCAGCTGGACTTCGTGCCTAAGGCAGAACTGGAACTCACCAACTCCTGGTGATAGGCCCAAAGTCACCCAGCTGGATTTCGTGCCTAAGGCAGGACTAGAACTCACCAACTCCCAGTGATTGGCCCAAAGTCACCCAGCTAGCTTTCATGCCTAAGACGAAACTAGAACTCACTTTCTCATGGTGATTGGCCCAATCACCCAACTGCCTTTCATGGCTAAGGGCAGGACTAGAACTCACCGTCTCCTGGTGATTGGCCCAAAGTCACTCAGCTAGCTTTCATGCCTAAGGACAGGACTAGAACTCACAGTCTCCTGGTGATAGGCCCAAAGTCACCCAGCTGGATTTCGTGCCTAAGGCAGAACTAGAACTCACCAACTCCTGGTGATAGGCCCAAAATCACCCAGCTGGATTTCGTGCCTAAGGCAGGACTAGAACTCACCAACTCCCAGTGATTGGCCCAAAGTCACCCAGCTAGCTTTCATGCCTAAGACGAAACTAGAACTCACTTTCTCATGGTGATTGGCCCAATCACCCAACTGCCTTTCATGGCTAAGGGCAGGACTAGAACTCACCGTCTCCTGGTGATTGGCCCAAAGTCACTCAGCTAGCTTTCATGCCTAAGGACAGGACTAGAACTCACAGTCTCCTGGTGATAGGCCCAAAGTCACCCAGCTGGACTTCGTGCCTAAGGCAGAACTAGAACTCACCAACTCCTGGTGATAGGCCCAAAATCACCCAGCTGGATTTCGTGCCTAAGGCAGGACTAGAACTCACCAACTCCCAGTGATTGGCCCAAAGTCACCCAGCTAGCTTTCATGCCTAAGACGAAACTAGAACTCACTTTCTCATGGTGATTGGCCCAATCACCCAACTGCCTTTCATGGCTAAGGGCAGGACTAGAACTCACCGTCTCCTGGTGATTGGCCCAAAGTCACTCAGCTAGCTTTCATGCCTAAGGACAGGACTAGAACTCACAGTCTCCTGGTGATAGGCCCAAAGTCACCCAGCTGGATTTCGTGCCTAAGGCAGAACTAGAACTCACCAACTCCTGGTGATAGGCCCAAAATCACCCAGCTGGATTTCGTGCCTAAGGCAGGACTAGAACTCACCATCTCCTGGTGATAGGCCCAAAGTCACCCAGCTGGACTTCGTGCCTAAGGCAGAACTGGAACTCACCGTCTCCTGGTGATAGGCCCAAAGTCACCCAGCTGGATTTAATGCCTAAGGCAGAACTAGAACTCACCAACTCCTGGTGATAGGCCCAAAGTCACCCAGCTGGACTTCGTGCCTAAGGCAGAACTAGAACTCACCAACTCCTGGTGATAGGCCCAAAGTCACCCAGCTGGCTTTCATGCCTAAGACGAAACTAGAACTCACTTTCTCATGGTGATTGGCCCAATCACCCAGCTGCCTTTCATGGCTAAGGCAGGGCTACAACTCACTGTCTCCTGTTGATTGGCCCAAAGTTTGCTTTCAATTTGCTTTCATGCCTAAAGCGGGACTAGAACTCCATTTAGGGCTAAATCATAGGCCTAGGACTCCCCCTCACACCTGCTCCCCAGGTAAGGTTTTCCTCTTCCATGGAAACTGGACCTCCCCACCCCCCACCCCCAAATGCCACTAAATTCTCTGGCCGCCACCCTCTCTTATAGCATTGAATTGGGGAGCTATGGATTACATCCTTATTCTCCTTCTGTCCCAAACTTTTGAGACCCCTCCCTCCCAATGTCTGTTAGTTCATGTTCTGGGCAAAGGGTGGGATTCCTTGACCAGCATAATGGATCCGTGACTCAAGCCCTGTGGTTGGGCATAAGGGGGTGGGGGGTGGGGGGGGTCAGCCTCTGTATCACCGGTTTCCTGTTTGGCCAAATTCATGCAAACCATCTCACAAGTCCATTTCAACCCTAAAACCCGTTCTCGGCCTTTCTATGGCTTGGTTCAGACCACCGTGGGATCGGCGAGATACCCCTCTTCCACCTGGGCATTTTGCAAAAAGAATGAAGGAACGACGGAGAGAATAAACTCCACCCCCTTCCAGCACTGATGATGTTACATAGTTGGGTCATGAAACGTCTGCAAGAAAGCCACCCCAAGCTCAGAGAGCACTAAGAACCCCACAAGTCCTCCTTCTCCTTCTGTTGCTGCTTTCACCCTCCCTCCTGCTTTCCTCCTCCTCCTCCTCTTCCTCCTCTCTTTCTCCTCCTCTCTGCAAACCCCGCTCCCTTCTAGCATTGATGATGTTACCTAGTTGGGTCAAGAAACATCTGCAAGAAAATAATGAAGCTCAGAGAGCACCATGAACCCCATTCTCTTCCTCCTCCTTTCTCCTCCACCTCCACCTTTCTTTCTCCTCCTCCTCCTCCTCTCTTTCTCTTCTTT
Source organism: Pituophis catenifer annectens (assembly GCF_029215685.1). Taxonomy (NCBI): domain Eukaryota; kingdom Metazoa; phylum Chordata; class Lepidosauria; order Squamata; family Colubridae; genus Pituophis; species Pituophis catenifer. Next base: position 81,753,917 of record NW_027256888.1, read on the forward strand.
CTCCTCCTCCTCTTTCTCCTCCTCCTCCTCTTTCTCCTCCTCCTTCTCCTTTTTCCTCTTCTTTCTCCTTTCTCCTCCTCCTCCTCCTCCTCTTCTTTCTCCTTTCTCCTCTTCTTTCTCCTCCTCCTCTCCTCCTCTTCTCTTTCTCCTCCTCCTCTCCTCCTCCTCCTCCTCTCTTTCTCCTCCTCCACCACCACCTCCTCCTCCTCCTCCCTCCAGCAAACCCCTCTCCCTTCTGGCATGGATGATGTTACCTAGTTGGGTCTTAAAACATCTGCCAGAAAACCACCCAGCTGAAGTAGCGCCCACAAACAGTCTATTGGGAAGGAACCAGCTTTTCCGAAGAGCCCAACAAGGCTCACCGTGCTTGATGGAAAATCCAATATTGGGGCCTACTGGGCAAATGGTTGCACACGACACGTTGAGCCATAAATCCTGGGGGGCTGGGCTCCCCCTGTTCACCGGCAACTCCCCCACCCCTGCCACCTGTGGCTGTGGTGAATCACTGGTATGCTTCAGAACAGGATGTGGCCGACGGCCCTGGGGAGCACGTAATATGAAAAGCACCCTTGTTCTTTCCTTCCTCTAGCTCCAACATCTGGCCAGCCATCGCATGCAAAGCAGAGGTCCTGACATGGGGGGTGGGGGTGGGGGGCGTTTGCCCTCCAGAGACATTGACCCATGGGAGACATCCGTGGGGGCCCAAGTCGATCCCAAAAAGTAAGGAATTGGGCCTCCCTCCTTGCACACATCATCGTGTCCTCTGCCATGGGAATGCCAGGCCATCCAGAATAGCAGAGTTGGAAGGGACCTTGGAGGTCTTCTAGTCCAACCCCCTGCCCAACCAATGGCTGTCCGATGTCTTCTTCAAAACCTCCAGGGATGGAGCAGCCGCAACCTCTGGTGGCAGGCTGTTCCGCTGGTTAATTGTCCTCACTGTCGGGAAATCCCTCCTGAATTCCAGGTTGCTTCTCTCCTTGGTTCGTTTCCATCCGTCGCTTCTTGTTCTGTCTTCAGGTGTTTCGGAGACGAGCTTGACTCCCCCTTCTTTGGGGCAGCCCCTCAAATACCGGAATGCTGCTATGACATCACCCCCTAGACCCTCTTCCCGTTTAGAAAAATGGTTCTTCAATCTGTTCTTGAAAACTTCCAGTGATGGAGCACCCACAGCTTCTGGTGGCAGGCTGTTCCACTGGTTCATTGTCCTCACTGCCAGTTTCCACCCGTTGCTTCTCGGACCTGCCTTCAGGTGCTTTGGACACTAGCTTGACCCCCTCTTCTTTATGGCAGCCCCTCAAATGTCAAATGCTATCATGTCACCCCCTGGTCCTTCTTTTCATTAGACTAGACTAGGGTGTCTCCAAAGATGGAAACTTGAAGACTGGGTGGACTTCAACTCCCAGAATTCCCCAGCCAGCATGGGAGTTGAAGTCCACCAGTCTTAAAAGTTGCAGAGGTTGGAGACCCCCTGGCTTAGAGAGAAGCAGACAGTGAACTGAACTGCCTTGTAAACTATGGTTTGTTTAGCAGAAGATAGTTTCCTACATAGGAAGACATAGGTTTTTTTTTATGTGCTACGTAGTTTTGTATGGAGATTCTCGGTGATCCGGGTCATGGGGTTGTCTCAAAGGTCTTTGAAGAGCGGAAGAAGCTTCTTGGAGGAGAAGCAAAACGTCTTCAAAGACAGAAGAAAAACCAGAAAGTCCAGGTGTCCAAGCATCTTTGGGATTTCCTGCAAAGTAATCTTGTTTCTCGACAGTGGCGGGTTTGACCTATTCTTTACATCAGGCTCGCCACACGTGCGTACGCCTTCCGTAGTGGCTAAATAGGACGGCATTTACGCCGGGCCGCTACCAGTTCGCAACAAACTGGTACGAACCGGTTAAATACCACCTCTGATTCCTGCTGAGATGAAAGAAGCCGCTACCAGTTCGCAACAAACTGGTACGAACCGGCTAAATACCACCTCTGATTCCTGCTGAGATAAAAGAAGCCACTACCAGTTCGCAACAAACTGGTACGAACCGGCTAAATACCACCTCTGATTCCTGCTGAGATAAAAGAAGCCACTACCAGTTCGCAACAAACTGGTACAAACCGGCTAAATACCACCTGATTCCTGCTGAGATGAAAGAAGCCGCTACCAGTTCGCAACAAACTGGTACGAACCGGCTAAATACCACCTCTGATTCCTGCTGAGATGAAAGAAGCCGCTACCAGTTCGCAACAAACTGGTACGAACCGGCTAAATACCACCTCTGATTCCTGAGATGAAAGAAGCCGCTACCAGTTCGCAACAAACTGGTACGAACCGGCTAAATACCACCTCTGATTCCTGCTGAGATGAAAGAAGCATCCACATTGGGTTTTGCAAAACCTGGATGAATGTGGAGTCTTCGGAGCTATTTTGACAACTTTCCCATCTAGTTCTCCATCCTGCTATTTTTATTTTTTTATCTTTTTTTGGGGGGGGGGGCCTCGACTCCCGATCAGAACGGGGCTCAACATTCCCATCAGCAAGCGAGTCGTTAAGGAAGTTTGGCCCCCATTTTTCGAAGCTTCCTCGCCACTGTTGGTAAGTGAATCGCTTGCAGTCGTTAAGTCAGTCACACGGTTGTTAAGCGGATCGGGCTTCCCCCGTTGACGTGGCTTGTCAGAAGTTCACAAAAAAGGGATCAGAGGACCTCCGCAACCGTCATAAATAGGAACCTGTGGCCAAACCTCTGAATTTGCAATGGTCGTTAAGGGTGAAAAATGGTCGTAAGTGTGAAGAATGTAATGTAACTTCAGTCAGTCATCAATGAACTGTTGTAAGCCGGGGACTGCCTGTATTCAAATCAGTAACCGTTAGAAGAGACTGGACTGCCATCTGTCAGAAATGGTGTAAGGTCTCCTGCTGGTGGGGGGGAAGGGTGGATTAGATGACCTCCAAGGTCCCTTCCAACTGTTAATTTGTTTAAAAATACAAAGTCCCAGCTCCGTTTAGCTTCTCAGCCCAAACAAGGCTTGCTAGACGCATTGTTGAGCAATGTTTTACAAAACGCCGGTTCAGCATTTTAAAATTGATAGGCGAAAAAGCCCCAGCTGTCAAATTTTTTTTGGCGTTTTTGACGGACAGCCTCCCTCAGAGGGACTGAATCTCGTAGTCATAACAATCCGTCCATTTTTGGTCTTCTAAAAAGCCCAGACTCATCAGTTTTGTTTCAAACCGCAGTTCCCTTATTTTCAGAGAAGAAACCGTCAATCCAAACCGTGGGGGTGAAAAAAACCCCCACTGAATAAAGCAAGGACTTCACGTTTTTTTTTTATTTTGTTTTCAGAAATCATCCGGCTCCTTCCCCGAAGTCCTCAAATCATGGAGGCCAAAGCTTCCGTTTTGCTTCATTTTATGATCTTTCCTGCAGCGGAGGTTAAGTGAATCGGAAGTGGAACAGCTGGCCACTGGAAGTTGTGAGGGCTTCGTCGCTGGAGGTTTGCAAGAAGAGACTGGAGAGGCATTTGTCGGGAACGGTAGAGGATTTCCTGCCTGAACAGGGGGATGGACTAGATGACCTCCAAGGTCCCTTATTCTCCAAAGCCCCTGAAGGCAGGACGAGGAGCAACGGATGGAAACTAATCAAGGAGAGAAGCAACCTGGAACTGAGGAGGAATTTCCTGACGGTGAGAACGATTAACCAGTGGAACAGCCTGCCACCAGAAGTTGTGAATGCTCCAACCCTGGAAGTTTTTAAGAAGATGCTGGATAACCATTTGTCTGAAATGCTGCCTAAGCAGGGGGTTGGACTAGAAGACCTCCAAGATCCCTTCCAGCTGTGATTGATACAGCAAAACAGTTAAGGGAATCTGGTGTCCTCAATTCACTTTGCCTGTCAATAGGTCACAAAAGCACGTCAACTGTCACAGGTACATGCCAGTTGCCGAGCATCCAAATTTTGATCATTTGAGCATGGGGGATCTGTGGAAAACGTCGTTTTTCAGTGCTGTTGTTAACTTCGGTCACTAAGTGAACTGCAACCGTTCATTTAGTGACTGTTCAAAAGGGCAACGGCATTGGAAAAAGCAACTTATGACCGTGTTTCACACTTAACGGCCGCTGCAGCATCCCCGTGGTCAAAATTCAGATGCTTGGCAACTGACTCCTACTTATGACCGTCGCAGTGTCCCTTGGCGACCTTCCTGACGAACCAAGTCAACGGGGGGAGCCCGATTCGCTTAACGACTGTGTTATTAACTTAACCACCGCAGGGACTGACTTAACAACGCTGGCGAGAAAGGTCGTAAAATGGGGAACAAAATTCACTCCCCATCCAAGAAGCTTCCTCAGCTCTTCAGAAACCTTTGGGACAACCATGACCTGGATGACTGTTTCGCTTAGCGACTGAAATTCGGGGGGGGGCTGAATTGTGGCCGTAAGTCGAGGACTACCCGGACTGACCCAGAGGCGACTTCCCTGGTTCAAATCCACACCCGAGAGGCAAAACCTTCTCGTGTTTTGCTGACCCAACACAGCCCCTGGCTAATTTGGGATTGTGTCCGGTTGGAGAGCTTTTTCGACACTCCCAGGTGTGTGCAAAGCAACACAAGGGCTGGGTTTGTTCAGGGCTCTAAAGAGTGGGGGAAACACCCTCTGACTCACAAGAAAAGCCGGCTTGCAGAATTGCAACCAGGCAGCGAAAAAGAGCAGAGAGGGCAAGGAAGGAAGGGAGGGAGGGAGGAAGAGATGCAGAGAGATAAACAGAAGTAGCAGCTGGGCCAGGGAAGGAAAAGAGAGTTGTGTAGGCGCACCTGTGGGTGTGGTAGGGTGTTGGTTTCAAAGTCTGTGTGTCTCACAACGGCCTACTCTAGCCTGGCCAGCTCCAGATCTCTTATTAAGGCAGTTTTTCTCAACCTTAGCAACTTTTTAAGATGGGTGGACTTCAACTCCCAGAATTCCTCAGCCGGCTTTGGCCCATGTTGCTTGGAATTCTGGGAGTTGAAGTCCACCCATCTTAATATTGCCCCAGCCTGCTGGAAAAAGAGGCCTTGGGCCAGGCTGGCTGGGGAATTCTGGGAGTTGGAGTCCACCCGTCTTAATGGTGGTGGTAGGGCTGAGGAAAAGAGGCCCAGGCTGCTTGGAATTCTGGGAGTCGAAGTCCACCCAACTGTGAATTGACAGCTGACAAAAACGCTCAATGGAAGTTATCAGGAAGAGTTGGTATTGCAAGATATTTTAATTTCCCCCCCACCACCACCACCACGGAGACATTAAAAAATCCAGAGTAATCTTCCAATCCTCAGTGATACAAAGTACCTGAAATACAAATATATCGATATATAAATAACAAAAGCTGCTTTCACACACAAAACTGCCAATTTAATGCGCTGTTGATCAATTCGTTCGACAAAGCCTTGATCCGCGGGGAGGTAGGCAGAATATGGGGGGAAAAAAATATTCCTGGTTTCTTGATTTTTTTTTTTTTTAAAAAAATCTTCAATACGTTGGTTTGAAAAGGCGAGGGTGGAGCATAATTGGGGGGGGACTGGGGAGGGCACCCCTGAACCCCAGTGAAGGTCAGGAAATCTAAGGGGCGTCAGGGGGAAGCTGCCTGAGGAATCTACGGCGTAGGCACAAGTTCGTAATTTTTTTAAAAAAAATGTTAAAAAAGAGGTTAAAAACCCTACTTCGTGCGATAAGGTTTATTAAACAGGGACGTCCGTTGTTCAGGTTTTTTTTTTCCCTTCTTTCTGCGTCATTCCCAGGGCACTTTTCTTCCCAAGACATGGTTGGTGATTTTCTGTGGGACAAAAAGAGAAGAACAAACCTGTAATGGTGAAGGGACACCCCACACCCCACCCGTCTGAGAAAGCCCCTTTGGGCTCCTTCCCATCTCTTGGTCCTTTTGCCTTACAAGGACAGGGGTCTGGATTAATTGGGGGGGGGCGCGGGAAGGATGAAGAAGAGACCCCCCCAAAAAAGTGTCAAGTGGGTTTGGATGGTGGTGGGGAGGAGAGGTAGAGGAAACCCCAACTTGTATGAACTGCCTTTTGCTAGGGATGGGTTACAAGGCCAGGGCTGTGTGTGTGTGAGAGAGAGAGAGAGAGGGAGGGAGGGAAAAAAGAGGTGAAGAGAGAGAAGAGAAGAGAAGAGGATGGGATGGGGAGAGGAGAGGAGAGGAGAGGAGAGGAGAGGAGAGGAGAGGAGAGGAGAGGAGAGGAGAGGAGAAGAGAAGAGAAGAGAAGAGAAGAGAAGAGAAGAGAAGAGAAGAGAAGAGAAGAGAAGAGAAGAGAAGAGAAGAGAAGAGAAGAAGAGAAGAGAAAGGAGAAGGAAGGGAGGAAGGGAAGGGAAGAGAAAAGGAGAAAGAAGGAAAGGAAGGGAAGGGAAGAGAAGAGAAGAGAAGAGAAAGGAGAAGGAAGGAAGGGAAGGGAAGGGAAGAGAAAGGAGAAGGAAGGAAGGAAGGAAGGAAGGAAGGAAGGAAGGAAGGAAATATGCGAGAAAGAGGGAGGGAAAAGGGAGGGAGGGAAGGGCAGAGAAATAAGGGAGAGAAAGAGAGAAGGAGAGACAAAAGAGAGAAGAGAAAGGAGAAAAGGAAAGAAAGAAACACAGAAAAAGAAAGGAAAAAGATGAGAAAAGAAAAAGAAAAGGAAGAAGAGAGAAAAGAGAGAGAGAGAGGAAAGAGAGAAAGAAGAAGGCTCTGCTGCCCCCTAGTGGTTCAGGCACAACGGCCGCTTCCTTTTTTCCCCACGACTCTTGAGATGTTCCTTCCTTTGGCCAGGATTAAACTCAGCATTTCTCCCGGGAAATATCTCCGCTGTTTTATGCCTCGCCGCTTCAGAGATACGGCCATTCTCCCCCATAGGAGTTTCTGCCTGGTGTGGGTCAGTTTGCGGCCCCCTGCAACGGCCCCGAGCTCACGTTTTTTTAAGATGCCCCCTGATGCCTTCCAGATTGGGGGCCCCGGTGAGCTCATTGACTATTACGCCCCCGTTCCCGAAGCCCATTATCCCCTGCCTTGCCTGCTCCGAATCCACCTCTGACCCGCTTTCCGAAAAGGAGGACAACCGCCCCACAGGCTTTTGAGTGGGGGGGGGGGTGGGGGGGCGGAGGGAAAAAAAAAAGAAAGGGGCCCCCACCGTTTTGTACAGCTGGGCCTTCAAGCGGTTGCTGGAATATTCCGATTTCCTCTTGGCTTCTTCCCGTCGCTTTCGCACCTCGGGCAGCTGCTCGTAGATGCTGGCCGAAGGGAAGAGAAAGCGAGAAGGCGATTTAAGGGGGGGGGGGGGATCGATCAGTGGTGGGATTCAGCCGGTTCGGATGAATCGGTTGTTCAATTGCTGGCTGGCCCTTCCCTTCCCCTCCCCTCCCCAAGAGTCCCCATGCGCCCTGTTTTGGCTCCCAGGTAAGCCTACTAGCAGGGGTGAAATGCTACCGGTTCAGACCGGTTCAACCGAACTGGTAGCGATGACAGAACAAGGTTCCACCCACCCGCCTGGTCGTCGTTACTTCCTGGTTTTAACCAGGAAGTAACCTGTTTTTTTTACCCTCTGCGGATCCACAGAAGGGTTTGCGCGCGCACTTCCAAACCGGTAGGGAAGGTAAGTAGATTTCACTCCTGCCTGCTATGCCCAAAACAGGGTGCGTGGGGGGGGGCGCGCGCAACTAGATGACCTCCAAGGTCCCCTCCAACTCTGTTATTCAGTGGAATGGCTTGCCTTCAAAAGTTGTAGGAGGTTCATCACTGGGAGCTTTCAAGAAGAGACTGGACTTGGGGTGGAGTGGTGGAATTCAGCCGGTTCGGGTGAATCGGTAGTTAAATTCGTGGCTGGCCCCTCCCCTCCCCTTCCAGAAGTCCCCCCCCCCCTCGTGCCCTGTTTTGGCTCCCAGGTAAGTGCAGGGAGGCCTACTAGGCCCAAAACGGGGTGTGGGGGTGTGTGCCCCCCCATGGTCCATTTTTGCTCCCAGGGGGTTGCAGAAGGCCAAATGCTGCCTGTCACACCCCCTGGCCACGCCCACCATGGCCACGCCCATCCAGCTGGTCATTAGGGCAGAGAAGCGGTTGTTAAATTCTGTGTCCCAGCAAGGTGACGTTTATGTCAAGGAGGAGAAGAGATCTGCAAATGCCCGGACCGGAGAGAAAGTTGGCTCCTTCGTATCCAGGAGCATCACGACGACGAAAATAAGGCGCGGCGTAAAAATTTAAAATACCAAAACGTGCAAGTTTCAAATTTTGCCGCGCGTGAAAAAAATATAAAACAGATCTTTGCCCGGAAACAACAAGCCACATTCATTGCAGTTTGGTAACGTTGCCACGAGGTCCTGAAGCGTGAAGCATGGGACACTTGATGTTCAATGCACACTTTGAACTCAAAGGGCCTCTCACCGCCATCGCAATGAGGAGGACTTACAACCGTTCGTTTCGTGAGCATTCAAAGTGAGAACATCACTTATGAATATGACCATTTTTCACACTTTTATTTTGATCTCTGCAGCATCCCCAGATCAAAATTCAGACGTTTGGCAACGGACTCGTATTTATGACGGTTTTGCAGTGACCTCCTGACAAGTAAAATAAATGGGGGAAGCTGGATTCGCTTAGCAACTGGGTTATGAACTCAGCCACTGCAGTGATTCACTTAAGAACGGTGGCAAGACGGGTCGTAGAAGGGGGAGGAAAAAAAGCTCGCTTAACAAATGTCTCGCTTAGCGGCATGAATTTTGGGCACCGTTGTGGTCATAAATCCGGGACTACCTGTCTGGTTTTGAGCCCCAAATTTGGGGCGGCATCCCAGCAGAATCTGGCAAAGATGCTAAATTAGCGTCCAGAAGGAAATAGAAAGCAGGCGGATAAAACTTCTTCTCCTTTCTCAGCGAGGACATCTAAATAGGAATTTTGTTACTTCCTTATTAGGAATGCAGAAGTAACCCGAGTTCTCTGTTATTTATGATGTTTATCCATTATCGCTTCTGAGTGTAATCCAAGAGAGTCACTCTCTGGCCCAAAGTCAACCAACCCCCCCCCGCCCTTACCGTTTGGACCGCTCAACCATTTCGTTCTTGGAAATCGCTCTGCTCCGAATCGTCCGATACCCTAAAAAGAGAGGAAGAAAAACATTGGGGTGAGACCAGCTCTCTCTTGCCGCGCCTTCGTTTTCCCTGACCGCCAAGGAACTCAATCCTGGTTTGATGGCGTCTAAACGGGGTAACTTTTAAGACTTGTGGACTTTTAACTCCCAGAATTCCCCAGCCAGTCAGGAGCTGGAAGGGAAGGGGAGAAGGAGGAAGAGGAGGAAGAAGAGGAGGAGGAGGACTGTGGGGTCCTTGGTGTTCTCTGAGCTTGGTTGTTTTCTTGCAGACGTTTCATGCCCCAACTAGGTAACATCATCAGTGTTAGAAGGGAGTGGGGCTTGTGGAGAGGAGGAGGAGGAGGAGGAGGAGGAGGAGGAGGAGGAGGAGGAGGAGGAAGAGAGAAAGCAGCCACAGGAGGAGGAGAACTGTGGGGTCCTTGAGGCTCTCTGAGCTTGGTTGGTTTCTTGCAGACGTTTCATGACCCAACTAGGTAATATCATCAATGCTAGAATGGAGTGGGGTTTGTGAAATAGAGGAGGAGGAGGAGGAGGAAAAAGACTGTGGGGTCCTTGGTGCTCTCTGAGCTTGGTGGTTTTCTCGCAGACGTTTCGTCACCCAACTAGAGAACAACATTTGTACTTAGTAAGGACTGTTCCAAGCTGGCTGGGGAATTCTGGGAGTCGAAATCCACAAGTTGCCAAGTTTGGAGACCCCTTGTTAAGATGATCACCCCACCCCAAGGACTAAGGACGTTGAAAAGGTGGATTTTAGGAGAATCGGCCACTTTTGTAAGGAAGCTTTTGGGACAAAGGAGATTGCACGTCCCTGAAAGAGGGGGCAGGGGAGGGGTGAAATGCTACCAGTTCGCTCCAATTCGAACGAATCGGTAGTGATTAAAAAAAAAAAGCTACTGGTTCGCCCGAACTGGTATTTCCAACGATCAGCTGTGCAGTGGGGTTTAGCTTTGCTAGAAAGCAGGGAATCCAGCTAAATTGCGTGCCACAGCTGATCCCCCCTCGCTGTTCTACTTACTTTCCCAAGCCTCCTTTTGGCACATACTACACATGCGTGTGTGTGTGCGTGCAGAGCGCGCCTTTGGTGCGCACTGAGCATGTGCCCACAGCCCAAGTTTGGTGCGCGGTGTGCATACGCGGCCAGCGAACTGGTAGCAAACCAGTTTGGATTTCACCACCGGGGCCTTCCCTTCCTGCATGTTTGGGCCTCCTTTGGATAGCCAAGGCAAAGCTTCAATCCCCCCAGTGGAACAGTTTCTTCTAAGCACTGACGTTGTTAGCTAGTTGGGGCGTGAAACGTCTGCAAGAAAGCAACCAAGTTCAGAGAGTACCAAGGACCCCACAGTTCTCCTACACCTCCTCCTCCTCTCTGCAAACCCCTCTCCCTTCTAGCACTGATGATGTTCCCTAGCTGGGTCATGAAACGCCTGCAAGGAAGCCAACCAAGCTCAGAGAGTACTGAGGACTCCTTATAGCAGAAGCAGCCTGGATTAAGGAGCCTTGGTGGCGCAGCAGGCTAAAGTGCTGTTAAAGTAAAGCCAGCTGCCTTGCAATTACTGCAAGTTCAAATCTCACCAGGCTCAAGGTTGACTCAGCCTTCCATCCTTCCGAGGTAGGTAAAATGAGGACCCGGTTTGTGGGGGCAGTAAGCTGACTTTGTATAAAAAAAGAACACCGCTTGGGAGGGGGGGCGAAAGCCCTACTAAGCAGGTATATACAAAAGTATGAAGGCTATTGCTTAACGCATTGTAAGCCGCCCTGAGTCTCCGGAGAAGGGCAGCATATAAATCGAACTAATAGATAGATAGATAGATAGATAGATAGATAGATAGATAGATAGGATAGATAAGAGCCTTGGTGGCACAGCGGACTAAAGTGCTGTTATGTAGCACTTAGCTGCCAGCTGCCTGCAATTACTGCGAGTTCAATTCTCACCAGGCTCAAGGTTGACTCAGCCTTCCATCCTTTCGAGGTAGGTAAAATGAGGACCCGGTTTGTGCGGGCAATAAGATGATTTTGTATAAAAAAGAACAATGCTGGGGGGGGGGGGGCGGAGAAAGCCCTACTAAGCAGGTACATACAAAAGTATGAAGGCTATTGCTTAACGCATTGTAAGCCGCCCTGAGTCTCCGGAGAAGGGCGGCATATAAATCGAACCAACAAATAAATAAATAAATAAATAATTTTTGGGGTGTGTGTGTGTCCGTCTCTGTTCCTGCTGCCAAAGAAGAGCCAGCCCCCCCCGCCCGCCTCTCAACAGTCGTTCATTTCTTCAGCAAACTGACACCGCATGCAATTTGGAGCAGGGTTCCCCGTGTAGGAGAAGGGGTACCTCGGTTCGCAAGGCCCCCCGCGTTCCTACAGCTCATCCCATCGGGGGGGTTGAACAACCGCTCCCTCTCCCCCTGGAAGACGCCCTGCAGCTTCCTTTCTTCGACCAGCAGCTTGAGGCGTTTCTGACGTTCCCCAGAGCTGGAAATGAAATCGGGACGGTGCATCGCCAGAGACTCCTAAGTGGGGGAAATGAAAAAGAGGGAAAAAAGGAAAGAAGGGGGAAGAGGGGGGGGGGGGAGAAAGAAAAACAATCACTTAGCCTCGGGGAAAGAATGATATAAGCTTCCTTGGAAATCAGCCTCCGAGGCAGAGAAACTAATTAATTTTATTTTATTTATTTTTTTGCAAAGAGGAGAACGAGGCCTCCGCAAAGCTCCAGAGATTCCAAAGAAATGCTTCCATGCCGGAAAGACACCAGATTTGGGAATAAGCCCAGCTGTGTGCTTGTGTTGTTTTTAAAGAAAAAAAAAGAGGTGGGGGGGAAATAAGGAATATTTGAAAGGAGCCCGACGGAGACAAAGCAGAGGGCTCGGGGGAGCCGCGAAGGAAAAGCCTCTAACCCAAACAAAACCCAGAGAAGAGATTTTTTTTTTCCTGGGAAAATCGAAATGAGCTCACGGCCCCGTCTTGGGGAAGGGGGTCGATCTCCGCGGGAAAGCGGAAGGGCAGAATCTCAGCGTTATGATTCCTGGACAATCTTGGGCTCAACAAGTTCGAAAGCTGCACAAAAGCAGTTTGTCTTTTTTTAATTCCAAAGTGGCGTTTGGGGGACCCAGGGGGGAGGGGGGGCGCTCACTGGGGTAAGAGAATTTGATGCGTCGGTCACACGGACGATTCTTAGGCGTCCTTGAGTTATTACCGTAATTTGTGTCCAAAGTTTGCGTTGCTAAGCAAGGCCGTTGTTAAGGGAGTTTTGCTCCATTTTACGACCTTGATGGCGCAATGGTTAGAAGGCAGGATTGCCTTCTTTTTCTCAATTTTCTTTCTCTTGCTCCCTCTATCTCTTATTTCCCTTCCATTTTTCTCTCCCTCTTCTTTCCTCTCCTTCCTCTCCTTCCTTTCTCTTCTAAGAGTCGTGTTGGCACAGTGGTTAGAATGCAACACTGCAGGCTAATTCTGCCCACTGCCAGCAGTTCAATCCTGACCAGCTCAAGGTTGATTCGGCCTTCCATCCTTCCAAGGTCAGTAAAATGAGGACCCAGATTATTGAGTCTATGTCTCATCTATCCATCTGAGCTGTGGTGGCCCAGTGGTTTGAATGGAGGATTGCGGGCAAACTTTGCCGACTGCCAGGAGTTTGATCCAGACCGGCTCAAAGGTTGACTCAGCCTTCCATTCCTTCCGAGGTGGGTAAAATGAGGACCCAGATTGTTGGGGGCAAGAGGCTGACTCTGTAAAACTGCTTAGACAGGGCTGTGAAGCCCTGTGAAGCGGTATACAAGTCTTAAGTGCTATTGGTATTTTCTGCCACAGTTGTTAAGGCAAACGCTGTGTTTGTTAAGCGAATTATGCAGTTGTTAAGCAAATCTGGCTTCCTCCATTCATTTTGCTTATCAGAAGATGGCCGGGAAGTTTGCAAAAGGTGATGACATGTGAAAGTACGACTGACATAAAGACGTGCCAGTTGCCAAGCACCCAAATTTGGATCACGTGACCAGGGGGATCCCACAAACGCCGTAAGTGTGAAAATAGCAATAGTTCTTAGACTTGTACGGCACTTCACACTGCTTTTAAAGCCCTCTCTGAGCGATTTGCAGAGTCAGCTTCTTGTCCCAAAAAAATCCGAGTCCTCATTTTACCGACCTCGGAAGGATGGAAGGCCGAGTCAACTTTGAGCTGGTCAGGATTGAACTGCCGGCAGTGGGCAGAATTAGCCTGCAATGTTGCATTCTAACCACTGGGACAACACGACTCTTACAAGAGAAAGAAGGAAGGAAGGAAGGAAGGAAGGAAGGAAGGAAGGAAGGAAGGAAGGAGAGGAAAGAAGAGGGAGAGAAAAAGGGAAGGGAAATAAGAGATAAGAGGGAGCAGGAGAAAGAAAATGGAGAAGAAGAAGGGAAGGAAGGAGACAGAGAGAAGGAAAGAAAAGAAAAGTAGAAAGAAAAGGGTGCGAAGGAAGGAGAGAGGGAAGGAATAAGGGAAAGAAAGAGAATAGCAATAGCATTTAAACTTATATACCGCTTCATAGTGCTCTACAGCCCTCTCTAAGCGGTTTACAGAGCCAGCCTCTTGCCCCCCAACAATCTGGGTCCTCATTTAACTGACCTCGGAAGGATGGAAGGCTGAATGAACCTTAAGCCGGTCAGGATCGAACTGCTGGCAGTAGGTAGGGTTTTTGCCTGCAATGCTACATTCCAACCACTGCAGCACCAGGGCTCGTAAAAAGCATCCTAGGTTGCTTTTATCAGTCACATGGTTGTTAAGTGAATCTGGCTTCCCCGTCGACTTTGCTTTGTCGGAAGGTCACAAAAGCAGATGACGTGACCCCGGGGCACTGCAACACCCGTCATAAATAATAGGAGCCTGTGGCCAAGTGTCCAAATTGTGATCACGTGATCGCAGGGAATGCCACAACGGTCGTTAAGAGTGAAAAACAAGTCCTAAGGAACTTGTTTCAGGGCTGTTGTAACTCTGAATGGTCACTAAATGAATTTTTTGTAAGCTAAAGACCACCTACCGTATTTTTCGGAGTATAAGATGCTCTGGACTATAAGACGCACCTACCATTTTTGGGGAGGAAAACAAGAAAAAAAAAAATCTGCCTCTGCCTCTCAGCAATTTGCCTCCTTGCAGCAAACAGCAAACAGCCTGTTTCAGTTTCAGTTTCAGCACAGCACTGATTAGCACAAGGAAAAAAAAAAAAAAACAATTTCTGCCTCTGCCTCTCAGCAGTTTGCCTCCTTGCAGGAAATGGGGCGCGGGGCAATAGGCAATGTGCTAATCAGGCTGTGCTGAAGCTGAAACTGAAACAGGCCGTTTGCTGTTTGCTGCAAGGAGGCAAATTGCTGGGAGGCCGAGGCCAAAGGGTGGGGGCCATCGGGTGGGCGGCGCTACATTCAGTGTGTAAGACGCACCCAAATTTTTACCCTCTTTTAGGAGGGGAAAAAGTGTGTTTTATACCCCGAAAAATACGGTATATTAAGGGGTTGGAGATTAGAAGACCTCTACGGTTCCTTCCAGCTGGGCCAGAATGGAGCCGCGCCTGGTCCTTGGCGCTAGGACCTCTAGTATGGATGGGGAATGTGGGGGAAGTAGGGGGGGAAGGGGGACAAAGCCAGAAGGCTGGATTTTACCTGCAAGGTCATTTTACTCAAAGGTGAGGGAGGCTCATTCTCAGCATCTCTTGCTGGAGCTGCCAGACGCACCTGGAGACCCCCGGGACGTTCCGGCCAATTCTGCTCGCGGAGAGGTTCTCGCCAGGGATTTCTTGTGGGTGGGGGCTCGGACCACGCGAGAGCAGGACCGGGTAGGAAGCCACCCCCGGATTCTTCCAGGAGATCCGGTTTTAGATCTGCTGCCGGGACGAACCAAGATACTCCTGGATGGGGGGAGAGGGGAGAAAGGAGAACAGCGGCGGTGAGTTTCGGTGGTCCTTTGCCAAGATGGCTGACTAGGATTGGCAGAGAGTGGGTGGGTTCGGCCTCTCAAAGGCCCTCGAATTCAGGCTGAAGGTCCAACAGGTTTTTGGTCAGGATTTCTCAATTTTGGCCAATTTTTTGTGGACTTCAACTCCTAGAATTCCCCAGCCAGCTGGCTGGGGAATTCTGGGAATTGAAGTCCACGCATCTTAGAAGTAGCTAAGGTTGGGAAACCCTGGTCTAAAACAATCGATGTTACCTTGAAGATATCTTGATTTGGGGATTCAGGGTCCAAATGATTTATCGCATTTAATTTTGAGCCTTTCGAAACTTACCCTGTGATTTCCTTCCCCATCTCCACATTTTGGTCCTAGGTTATTTTAATTTGTCTCAGATTAAATTCTTGATTCTTTGCCCAGCACTTTAGCTATTTTCCGTCCTATTATCTTCCTTTATTTGAATGTTCCATCGGATGGAACTTCCCCTGTGGAGCAAGGATCGCATATAGAGAACCAAGATATTATTATATCTAGAGCCGGTTTGGTTTTAGTGGTGAAGGCACCTGGCTAGAAAGCAGGAGATGGGAGTTCTAGTCCCGCCCGAGGCATGGAAGCCGGCTTGGTGACTTCAGGCCAATCACCATGAGCTGGTAAGTTCTAGTCCCACCTTAAGACATGAAAGAAGGCTGGGTGATTTGGGGGTAATGACCAGGCGACGGTGAGTTCTAGTCCCACCTTAAGACATGAAAGAAGGCTGGGTGATTTGGGGCAATGACCAGGGGACAGTGAGATCTAGTCCCACCTTAAGACATGAAAGAAGGCTGGGTGATTTTGGGACAATGACCAGGAGACAGTGAATTCTAGTCTCACTTTAGACATGAAAGAAGGCTGGGTAACTCTGGGGCAATGACCAGGCGACAGTGAGTTCTAGTCCCACCTTAAGACATGAAAGAAGGCTGGGTGATTTGGGGCAATGACCAGGGGACAGTGAATTCTAGTCTCACTTTAGACATGAAAGAAGGCTGGGTAACTTTGGGGCAATGACCAGGCGACAGTGAGTTCTAGTCCTTAAGACATGAAAGAAGGCTGGGTGATTTTGGGACAATGACCAGGAGACAGTGAATTCTAGTCTCACTTTAGACATGAAAGAAGGCTGGGTAACTCTGGGGCAATGACCAGGCGACAGTGAGTTCTAGTCCCACCTTAAGACATGAAAGAAGGCTGGGTGATTTGGGGCAATGACCAGGAGACGTTGAGTTCTAGTCCCACTTCAGTCATGAAAACTGCTGAGTGGCTCTCAGCTGAGCCCACTTTACAGAGCTGTTGTGGGGGAAACAGCAGGAAAAAGGAATATGTTTAGAGCCTTTATGAACATAGTAAAATCTGGATAAAAGTAAATAAATGGATAAATAAAATCTAACCGGTGAATGCTATTTATCTCTTGACTCAGATCCCCCCTTTGTTTTTTACAAGGCAGTGTGTGTACCGGAGTGGTGCGGTGGGCTAGAGGTGGCGCTCTCGCTTCACAATCAGGAGGCTGTGAGTTCAATCCTAGGTAGAGGCAGATATTTCTCTCTCTGGGCACCATGAGAATATATCTGATGAACAAAACTCCGCATTGGTGACAGGGAAGGCATCCGGCCATTAAAACAATCTGGTATCTCCATTCAGTTGCCCAGACTCCACCCCGCAAAGAATTACGGGGTCATTAAAAGAAGAAGATGAAGGCAATGTGTGTACCCAATGCTCCCACCTCCTCTTTTCTCTACAAACACAACAATCTTAGGAGGTAGACTGGGCTGAGAGAGACAGAGAGAGAGAGAGAGAGAGAGAGAGAGAGAGGGATACGTAGAACAAAAACCCAGCCAGCTTTTAGAGCCAGAGAGAACTAGAACTCACCGTCGCCTGATCTCTAGTCCAGCAGGTTTGGCACTGCACCACACTGGCTCTTGCAACGTGGCCCAAATCCACAAGAAACACACACATACACACCCACCTTGCATCCACTGCGACCGGCTCCTTCTGGGCCTCCTCCCTTCCAGGAAGCCGCCCGGCTGCCACGTCTGCTGGTCCTCGTCTTCTGCCGACAGCCCATGGTGCTGAGCCAGCCGGTGCTCCGTCCTGCTCCTAGCGGCCCTTCCCTGGAGCGTGGCTTGGCTTTGGGTCGGGGTGGGGAATGTCAAGCCCACGTCGCGAGTGTGCTTCTTGGTGGCGCTGTTCACAATCTCAAAGTCTCCTGGAGCGGAGGGTGAAAGGAAATACAGGTTGTCTCCCCGATGCGGCAATCACCTTGGTTATTGTTGTGGATCAAGGGCAGCTGCGGCGGGTTTCATATTTTGTTGCTACCGGTTCGCCCCGCGCATGCCCAGCCTTCCATGCACATGCTTTGCTCATGTGCCTTCCACGCATGCTCCATGCGTGGAAGTACTATCGGACTGTACATGACTATAAATTAAAACATATAGAGTGATAAAGGTATAGAGCATTATGGTACAACTATGAAAATAATGGTTATAACTATGACGTACAACATTATGCATACAGACGGGAAGTTGAAAAACTAGCCTCATGGTGCGACCGGAACAATCTGGAACTGAACACACTCAAAACTGTAGAAATGGTGGTGGACTTTAGGAGAAACCCTTCCATACTTCCACCTCTCACAATACTAGACAACACAGTGTCGACAGTAGAGGCCTTCAAATTTCTAGGTTCTACCGTATCTCACGACCTAAAATGGACACCCAACATCAAAAACATCATCAAAAAAGCACAACAAAGACTGTTCTTTCTGTGCCAACTCAGGAAGCTCAAACTGCCCAAAGAGCTGCTGATCCAGTTCTACAGAGGAATTATTGAGTCTGTCATCTGCACCTCCATAACTGTCTGGTTTGGCTCTGCAACCCAACAAGACAGACACAGACTTCAGAGGATCATTAGAACTGCAGAAAAAACCATGGGTACCAGCAGTGGTGGGATTCAAGTAATTTAACAACTGGTTCTCTGCCCTAATGATTTCTTCCAACAACCAGTTTGCCAAACTGCTCAGAAAATTAACAACCGGTTTTCCCAAAGTGGTGCGAACTGGCTACAACTGGCTACCAACCTGTCTTCCATGGAGGATCTGTATACTGCACGAGTCAAAAAGAGGGCTGGGAAAATATCTACAGACCCCTCGCATCCTGGACATAAACTGTTTCAACTCCTACCCTCAAAATGAGGCTATAGAGCACTGCACACCAGAACAACTAGACACAAGGACAGTTTTTTCCTGAATGCCATCACTCTGCTCAACAAATAATTCCCTCAACACTGTCGAACTATTTACTAAATCTGCACTACTATGAATCTTCTCATCGTTTCTATCACCCATCTCCTCCCACTTATGACTGTATGACTGTACTTTTTTTGCTTGGATCCTTACGATTTATATTGATTGTTTCCTAGTATGATTTGATTGCTTATTTGTACCCTATGACTCAGTGGTGGGTTGCCCCCATTTCACACCGGTTCTATAGAACCGGTAGTAAAACTGGCGGAAGGCTCCACCCACCGACCCTGACGTCATCAGAACACGCATGCTGCCCCGTTGCAAACCGGTAGTAAAGGTAAGTAGAACCCACCCCTGCTATGACTATCATTAAGTGTTGTACCTTATGATTCTTGACGAATGTTTCTTTTATGTACACTGAGAGCGTATGCACCAAAGACAAATTCCTTGTGTGTCCAATCACACTTGGCCAATAAAGAATTCTATTCTATTCTATTCTATTCTATTCTATTCTATTCTATTCTATTCTATTCTATTCTATTCTATTCTATTCCATTCCATTCCATTCCATTCTACATTCCAATATTCTCTTCTCTTCTCTTCTCCATTCCAGATTTTCTTTTCTGTTCTGTTCTGTTCTGTTCTGTTCTGTTCTGTTCTGTTCTATTCTATTCTATTCTATTCTACATTCCAATATTCTCTTCTCTTCTCTTCTCTTCTCTTCTCTTCTCTTCTACATTCCAATATTCTCTTCTCTTCTCTTCTCTTCTCTGACTGTAATTGTGTTGCTTGTATTATTTGTACCCTATGACTATCATTAAGTGTTGTACCTTATGATTCTTGACGAACGTGTCTTTTCTTTTATGTACACTGAGAGCGTATGCACCAAAGACAAATTCCTTGTGTGTCCAATCACACTTGGCCAATAAAAAAAATCTATTCTATTCTATTTAAAAGAGACTATACTGTATGACTATGAGAATAATGGTTATAATCAGGGTGTATAATACTATCTATACTTAAAAAGGACTTGACACAGCCAGTACACTGTCATTGCCAAACTGGAAATGTGATGTATAATAAAGGAAAATGTACAATAAAAACATTAAAAAAAAAAAAAAGGAAATATTGGGCTGAGTTGTAAGTCAAAGGCTGCCTGTGTTACTTCTTCCTTCTTGTGAGCGGTACGGACGATACTGCTGTGTCTTTGTGTGTCTCTTTCTGTGCAGAAACACAAAAGGCAAGAAACTTCCAAGCAGAGAAAAAGACTCAGCCGAAGAAGATCTGAGATTTCTCCGAAGTCGCTTCCGACTCCGTGGAAGTCAGATCTCCGCTAGGAAGGCGGAAAGTCTGGAGGGAAGGACCGAAAGGGGTCAGGCCGCAAAAGAGACGGCGAAGGCTTTGAATTCGACTTCTTTTTCTTTTGTGAAAAGCCTCTGAGCCCAAAGGCTCCGCCGAGAAAGCAGCTGGGGATGAGACGGCCGAAGTGAAGCGAGACTCACCTGCTTGGACGGCCTTATTGGACATCCGTTTGCTGCTCAGAGCTGGGCTGGGCCCGCGGGAACTGCCAAGGCTTGAGGCGGAGTCGGAGGATGTGAAAGACGGGCTGGGCTGAAAGAAATGAGGAGGAGGAAGGTTTCAGAGGATGGAGTGGGGTTGGAGGACAGGAGGAGGACGACTGAGGGATCCTTGGTGCTCTCTTGAGCTTGGGGGTTTTCTTGCAGACGTTTCATGACCCAACTAGGTAACTTCATCAGTGCTAGAAGGGAGTGGGGTTTGCAGAGAGGAAGAGGAGGAGGAGAAGGAGGGGGAGGGGGAGGAGGAAGTTTGTAGAGAAGAAGAGGAGGAAGAAGAAGGAGGAGAGGGAGGGGGAGGACTGAGGGATGTTGGGCACTCTCCGAGCTTGGCTGTTTTCTTGGAGACCTTTCATGACCCAACTAGGTAACATCATCAGTGCTAGAAGTAGGGAAGAGGAGGAGGAAGACGACTGTGGGGATCCTTGGTGCTCCCTGAGCTTGTTTTCTTGGAGACCTTTCATGACCCAACCAGGTAACATCATCAGTGCTAGAAGGAAGTAGGGAGGAGGAGGGCGACTGTGGGGTCCTTGGTGCTGAGCTTGGTGGTTTTCTTGCAGACGTTTCAGTACCAAACTAGCTAATATCATCAGGCTAGCACTGATGATGTTACCTAGTTGGGTAATGAGATATCTGCAAGAAAACCATCAAGCTTGGAGACCACCAAGGACCCCACAGTCTTCTTCCTCTCCACAAACCCCACTCCCTTCTAGAACGGATGTTTCCTACTTTAGTACTCAAATGTCTGCAAGAAAACTACCAAGGACCCCACATTCCTCCTCCTCCTTACAAACCCCTCTCCCTTCTAGCCCTGATGCCGTTACCTAGTTGGGTCACGAAACGTCTGGGAGAAAACCACCAGGCTCGGAGAGCAACCAAGGCCCCACCGTCCTACTTGGCTTTCTTCGTGGAGAATCGAAGGACAAATGAAGCAAAATTATATGATGAAACCGGTTCAGACAGCAAACACCTGCTGTTGGCATGACTCCAAGACGACGGAGCCAGCCTGCACGCTGCGAATGTTGGCACGCTTGCTGGCATACACCCTGCCATCTGACCCCGCTGGCTGCATTTCCACCGGTGGCATTTAGCAGGTTCACAGGAACAGCAGGCGAGACTGTGAATTTCGCCTCTGACTGAGCAGCGGGTCAGAGAGATGGGATGATACCTCACTGAACAGGTAACACAGTCCCTGCTTTGTCAACAGAAGCCGAGAGCCCAGTCGGGCCTACTATGTAACCCATCACAGGTAGTCCTCCACTTACAACAGTTCGTTTAGTAACCAGCTCAAAGTTACAACGAAACTTGAACGGAAAAAAAGAGACTTATGACCGTTTTTCATAATGATGGCCGTTGCAGCATCCTGTTCTGAGCCAGCTCCCCAAACATGGCAAACCCTCTGTAGTTAAATCAATGATTCCTTTATTAGGAATGCCGACAGCCCCAGCAAATAGTTTCTCTCTCACTGCAGGCTAACAAGTCCATCTGGCAGGGAGATGAATAATTGTCTGCCACACCTATTCATCTCCGCCCCCTGCCTTTTATCTCCAGAGCTATGGTGGGGCCTCACTAGCAGCAGTGGCTCTTCCGTCCCAAGGACCGGCCCATAGATTTCCACTGCTCTCCTCTCCTCTTGCCTTCTGTGCATCAGGCACTGGACCCAGCTGTTCCTCCTCCTCCTCATCAGCCACCTCCGGACCTGGGGGCTGTTGACTCTCCATCTGAGGGCTGACGGACGGCCCAGGCTCCACCTCTCTCTCTCTCTCTCTCTCTCTCTCTCTCTGCCAGTTCCATTCCCTCTTCCCCCTCGAAGATCTCAGGTTGCCTTGATGCTGACCCTCACTCCCACGCCTCCTTCTTCTCCTCCTCCTCATCTGATTCAGTTGCTGGAGGGGCCGGTAACCGACAGGCCACAACATAATCCAAATTTGGACGCTTGACAACTGACTCATATTTATGACAGTTGCAGCGTCCTGGGGTCACATGAGCCTTGGTGGCGCAGCAGACTAAAGCACTGTTAAGTAGCACCAGCTGCCTGCAATTACTGCAAGTTCAAATCTCGCCAGGCTCAAGGTTGACTCAGCCTTCCATCCTTCCGAGGTAGGTAAAATGAGGACCTGGATTGTGGGGGCAATAAGCTGACTTTGTATAAAAAAGAACACCGCTTGGGGGGGCCGAAAGCCCTACTAAGCAGGTATATACAAAAGTATGAAGGCTATTGCTTAAAAGCATTGTAAGCTGCCCTGAGTCTCCAGAGAAGAGCGGCATATAAATCGAACCAATAAATAAATAAATTAAATTTTGAGACCTTCCGACGAGCCAAGTCAATAGGAAACCTGGATTTGCTTAACTTCCAGTGGTTCGCTTAACAACTGCAGCAAGGAAGGTCATAACATGGGAAAAATGTTCCCATGTTATGACTCAACAACTGTCTCTCTTAGCAACCAAAATTTTGGGCTCAATTCTGGTCGTAAGGCGAGGACTACCTGTATTACCTTTCTGCCACCAAAGAGAGGGAAGAAAAGTGGGAAGTGAATGACAGGGAGTCCTCAACTTGCAACAGTTCGCTTAGCAACCATTTGAAGTTACGACATCATTGGAGTTCCGACTTATGACCATTTTTCAACGCTTACGAAAGTTGCAACATCCCCCATGGTCACGTCATTTACATTCGGATGCTTGGGCAAATGACTCACATTTATGACGGTGGCAGTGGGGGTCACGTGATTCCCCTTTTACAACCTTCTAACAGGCAAAGTCAGGTGATTTTTAATTGAGAGATTTTAATTGATTATTTTAGTAGTTATTTTTATTGTTTTCATTATTTTAATTTCTGTGAGCTGCCCAGAGTCCTTTGGGAGAAGGGCGGCATATAAGTATAAGAAAAATAAATAAATAAATAAATAAAAGTCAAGGGGGGAACCGGATTCTCTTAACAACCGGGTTATTCATTTAACAACTGCAGCGATTCACTTAACAAATGTGGCAAGGAAAGTTGTAAAATGGGGCCAAACTGACGTTAAGAGGTTTCTCAGCCACGTAAACATTTTGGGCTCAATGGTGGTCGTAAGTTGAGGACTACTTTGGCAGTGGGAGAGCGACAGATGTTCTAAGCATCCCAATTTTTCCTGGGTCTGCTTCCACACATGGCATATTTGCTTATCTTAGCAGGAACATCTGCGCCAGTCGGTGTTTAACAGGCCACAGAACTATTATCTTTAATAATTGCTCCTGCTTAATTGATATAATTGACTGGCAAACGAAGAGGCTGGAAGACATTTCTTTCAGGAGAAAAAAAAAAATTCTTGCTTTGTGGGAGTCGTTTTCTCCAGGATTTTAAAAAATGGGAGTTAATTATCCAAAGCTCGAGTTTTACATAAATACGGCTGCTGTTGCTTAAATACCATGTCGTTTAACCACAGTGTTCTTTTCTTCCTAATAGAGCGAACGGCTATTGCAAAATTTGTCACGTTTATGTTTTTATTTACTCCCCCCGAAAAATCACGTTGATTTTTACTCGGCTTTGCAGTAAAGACGAGGAGGGGAAACGATGGGTGCGACCAAATGGACTGCAACCCCTCGTTTTCTGGCAATAATTCATGGGTCCATGTGGGCGGGTGGGGGGAGAAGGAGAAAGAAGAGGAGGAGGAGTGGAGTATGTTGGGTGCTATCTGGACTTGGTGGTTTTCTTGCAGACATTTCATCGCCCAACTAGGTAAAATCATCAGTGCTAGAAGGCAGTGGGGTTGGAGGAGGAGGAGGAAGGGGAGGAGAAGGAAGATAGGATGGAAGGAAGGAGGAGAAGGAGGAAGAGAAGGATGGAAGGGAGGGAGGAAGGGAAGGAGGAGGACTTTGGGGTCCTTGGTGCTCTCTGAGCTTCATGGTTTTCTTGCAGACATTTCATCACCCAACTAGGTAAAATCATCAGTGCTAGAAGGCAGTGGGGTTGGAGGAGGAGGAGGAAGGGGAGGAGAAGGAAGATAGGATGGAAGGGTGGAAGAGAAGGAGGAAGAGGAGGATGGAAGGGAGGGAGGAAGACTTTGGGGTCCTTGGTGCTCTCTGAGCTTGGTGAATTTCTTGCAGACATTTCATCACCCAACTAGGTAAAATCATCAGTGCTAGAAGGCAGTGGGGTTGGAGGAGGAGGAGGAAGGGAAGGGGAGGAGGATGACTGTGGGGTCCTTGGTGCTTTCTGAGCTTGGTGACTTTCTTGGAGATGGTTCATGACCCAACTAGCTAACATCATCAGTGCTAGAAGGGAGTGGGGCTTGCAGAGAGGAGGAGGAGGAGGAGGAGGAGGACTGTAGGGTTCTTGGTGCGCTCTGAGCTTGGTGACTTTCTTGGTCACCCAAGACCAAGTTTCTTGGTTTCGTGAGTCAACTAGCTAACATTATCAGTGCTAGAAGGGAGTGGGGTTTACAGAGAGGAGGAGGAGGAGGAGGAGGAGGAGGAGGAGGAGGAGGAGGAGGAGGAGGAGTTTATTTATTTGTTCAACTTGCATGCTGCCTTTCTCTGAAGACTCAAGGCGGCTTACAATGCATTTAAAAGCTATATATAAAAACATTAAAAATTAAAACATTAAAAACAATTAAAACCCATTCACAACCATTCATGGCCGGATCTCGCTAGATCACAACAGCGAGATCAACTGCCCCAGGCCTGCCGGAAAAGCCAGGTCTTCATTTCATTATCCAACTAGGCAACATTATTGTTGCTGTCATCATCAGCAACATTACCACTGATGATGTTACCTCCGTGGGTAATGAAACGTCTGCAAGAAATCAACCAAGCTCAGAGAGCACCAAGCGCCCCACCATGGCTTATCCGCCTGCCAGGAACCCCAGGTTGGGCAAGGCCCCTCTGGGATAGGCGTAAATCCCGGTCCCCTGTTCAGTCGCCTACCTGATCCTCTCTCCTTTTCTGTTCTATGTGAACCATTTTCGGGTAGCCGTCCCCCTTGGCTTTCTTGCCCCGCTTGGTCCAGGTCTCCGAACGCGTCTTTTGCAAGTCGATGGTGCTGTAGAGCTGGGACAGTTTGGGAGACACCTGCACCCTCTCCTGCCCGAAAGCTCTGATCAACCTGGCCGTGTTGATGGTTGATACCGACTCGCTGGTCTCGGTCTGCGTGGCGCTTTCGGTGTCGATCCGAGTCCCCTCGGACTCGGAGGTCACGTTGGTGATCACGCTGGCGTCTCTCCCCGGTCTCAAGTCAGAAGACGTCTCACTTGGCGCCTTAGAGGTCGGGGACCCATCCCAGTTCCTATCTCCAGGTACAACAGCCCTGGAGTCTCCGGTTTTCGGACGCCTGGATTTGGACTGCCAGGCGCTGCTGTGGCCAACGAGGGCTTCCTCCGACGTTTCTGTGCTGGGCCGCGATGCCACTTTCTTTCTGGCCGCCATCTTTTTGTCTCGAGGGCTGCTGAGCCTTGGTACTTTCCTCCTGGGTTCCTTCTGGTTGCCCTTCTGGTCCTCCAGGACAAGGGCCAGGGAATGCCGAAGGGGGTTCTGCAGGAGCCTGGCCAGGCGGTCCAGTCGCTCCACCAGTGATAGCTCGGTTCTGTGGTTGCTTTCGATGGGCTTCCCCTGCTGCTGGTGGTTCTGTCGCTCCAAATACTTGGCCCAAAGATCATCTAAAGTGCTGGTTCGATGGGAGCTTGGCCCCCTTGTTAGATCCGCCACCTGCTTCTCCTTAATCGTCTGGCTTCCCGAAGGAAGTTGACTCGCTCTTCCAAAGCTGGTTTTTTGGGCATTGGGCAAGTCTCGTTTGGAAGCGTGCTTGAATTTTATTTCCTCAAGAAAACTATAATCGACCTCGCCGGTCAGCGGGATAAAACGTTCTTCCCTTTGGGCCAAATGCAGAGGGGGTGATGGTGAGGGGCTGCTTTCTAGGGTTCCCTTACGCTGCAGTAAACCTTGGGGGGAAGGGCCCGGACCCCTGGAAGGCGCATCAACCTGCCCCAAAGCCTTGCTTCCGGAAGGGGAATCTGGGTCATCCTGCAAAGTCGGCTTCAGGGGAGGCTGTGCAGATTCAAAGCCAGACTGGGAAGTTTTGAGCGATTCCAAGGAATTCCGGCTGCTGCAGCTTCCTAAGCAAAAGGGGAGGGGGACAAGGGAAGAAAAGGAAAAGTTAGATATTGCATTCGTTTAGGACAGAGCGTTTACGAGGCAGTTTACATTTGTGGCAGGTCCAAAGAACCAAGAACGTCACCCGGAGTGACTCCTGAGCAATATTTTAATCGCTGTTCGCCTACAGACAGAATCTTGCCAGACTTAAAGCAATTATCTGCGTAAGTATAAGTCAGGGGTATCCAATCTTAGCAACTTTTAAGACTAGGGGACTTTATGCCGGCTGGGGAATTCTGGGAGTTGAAGTCCACAAATCTTAACGTTGCCAAGGTTGGCTACCTCTGGTCTAGAGTTATGCAGAAAATTGCTTTAATCTGGCAAGATTCTGTCTGTAGGTGTCTGCGGAGATGTTTATGGAGATTCCCAGTCATCCAGGTCATAGTTGTCCCAAAGGTGCTTCAAAAGGCAACTGGACTATTTATTTTTTTATCTGAGGAAGAAGAAGAAGAAAACATTTCACTTCTCATCCAAGAAACTTCCATCAGTTCTGATGGTGGTGGGGAGAAAATACTGACAGTTGAGACTGGAGTGTATGCGTGGAAGGAGAGATTTGGATAGGATGGTGGGGGTGGGTAGTACAGGTAGTCCTCAACTTATGACAATTGACCCCAAAAATTTATGTTAAGTGAGAAATTCGTTAAGTGAGCTTTGTCCCGTTTTACGACTTTTCTTGCCATCTTCGTTAAGTGAATCACTGCAGGTTTTAAATCAGCAACATGGCTGTGAAGTGAATCTGGTTTTCCCCTTGACTTTGCTTGTTGGAAGGTTGCAAAAGGGGATCACAGATCCCCCGGGAGAATCTACAGATTTTTTTCAAAAAGGTTGAGAAATTCTAAACGGCCCCAGTAATGAGCAGGAACACTTATTATGAAATAATAATAATAATAATAACAACAACAACAACAACAATAATAATAAGCTTTATTTTGGCAGCTCAAGAACAAGCCCTAGCTACAAACTGCATGAAGGCAAAAATTCAACATGTTACCACCAACAGCAAATGCCACCTCTGCAATGAGAAAGATGAGACAGTTGACCATCTTATCAGCGGGTGCAGCAAAATTTGACAAACTGACTACCTACAACGCCATGACCACGTTGCTAAGATCCTTTACTGGAAATTGTGCCAGAAGTTTGGATTTGAGTACAGCAAAAACCACTGGGAACATCAGGTTGAGGAAGTTTTAGAGAATGAGAAACTCAAGATCTTGTGGGACTTTAGGATTCAGACTGACAGGCACTTGGTCCACAACACACCTGACATAACAATAGTTGAAAAGAAAAAAGGATGGTTCATTGACATTGCAATACCTGGTGATGCTCGGATTGAAAATAAACAGCAAGGAAAAAATCACAAAGTACCGGGATTTGCAAATTGAAGTCGAGCAACTGTGGAAAAAGAAATCGTGTGTTGTCCTGATTGTAATTGGAGCCCTTGGAGCAATATCCAAAGGGCTACCCCGCTATTTAGAAATTCTAAATTTGCCGGACTTGAACATTTTGACTCTCCAAAAAACCACCTTACTCGGAACAGCTTCCATCCTCCGACGATACCTTAACAGTTCCTAGGTCCTTGGTTAGGACTGGAGCTGCTGAGCTATTAACCAGCCTCAAAGGCTGTGAATCTCACTAAAGATTAACCAATAATAATGATGATGATGATGATAGTAGTCTTCCAATATTTGAGGGGCTGCCCCAAAGAAGAGGGGGGAGGGTGTCAATTTACTTTCCAAAGCACCAAAAGGCAGGACGAGAAGCAACGGATGAAAACTAATCAAAGAGAGAAGCAACTTACTTACAACTAAGGAGAAGCTTCCTAACAGGGAGGACAATTAACCGGTGGAACAGCTTGCCACCAGAAGTTGTGGGGGCTTCATCACTGGAGGTTTTCAAGAAGAGACTGGACAGCCATTTGTTTGAAATGATATAGGGTCTCCTGCTTGAGCAGGGGGCTGGACTAGAAGACCTCTGAGGTCCCTTCCAGCTCTATTCTGATTCGATTTTGCTGAAGAAACATACCCTTCAGGAGGCTCTTCGTGTCCACTCTGCCCCTGCCAAAGTTCCCTGACACTCCTCAGGGGCATTGAGGCAACCACTGTGACCTCATCACCTCAACTCACCCTACACACATCAACCATCTTTCCTCTTTAAGTACCTATTGCTTTTTATTTTTTTAAAACCAGCCGATCACCTGGAGGCTGGAGGGTGGCAATCCCAGAACAGAAATCTGTTTTGCAATGTACGTGCCCGGGATCTCCACTCTCCAAATGCTGCACAATTGAAGGATTTGTAGGTGGCCGCAGACACAAAGACAACACAAGGCCCCACAAAGGTGCGTAAACTGGGAAAGACCGATAAAGGAATTTTGAAAGGGCGAACAGCATTCTAAAACGGGACCGAGCTATAGAAACCCAATACAGGTCGTCCTAGAGTTACGGCCACAAATGAGCCCAAAACAAAGCAAAAACACTTGTTAGGTGAGTTTGGGGCCATTTTAGGACGTTTCTTGCCACATTTGTTAAGTGAATAGAATAGAATTTTTTATTGGCCATGTGATTGGCCACACAAGGAATTTGTCTTGGTGCATACGCTCTCAATATACATAAAAGAAAAGCTACGTTCATCAAGAATCATAAGGTACAACACTTAATGATAGTCATAGGGAACAAATAAGCAATCAGGAAACAATATCAATATATGAATGGCTGAAGTTGTTAATTTAACACTGTTGTTGAGTGACTCTGGCTTCCCTATTGACATTGCTTGTTAGAAAGTTACAAAACTTTTTAACAAGTTAAAAAAAAGTTAAAGTTAAAAAAGCCGCCCTGAATCTTCAGAGAGGGGCGGCATACAAATTGAATGAATGAATGAATGAATAAATAAATAAAAGGGGAGCGTGTGACCCCGGGAAGCTGAGACCATCCGTTAAACGTGAATCAGCTCTCAGACACCCGAATGTAACGGATGCTGCAATGGCTGTAAGTGTGGGAAACGGTCACTTATTTTCCTGTCCTGTTGTAAACTGCAAACGGTCACTAAGTGAACGGTCATAAGTCAAGGACTACCTGTGCGAAGAATGATGGCTGAGGGGGGGGAATTCTGGGAGTTGAAGTCCACCCAGCTTAAAAGGGGAAAGTTGGAGAAACAGCATGCTAAAGATGCTCTTAAATCAGGGGTGTCAAACTCGAGGCCTGTTGTGGCCCGTCAGCGGCCTGTGCAGCTAGTAGCTGATTCCGACAGTGAGGAGGCTGGTGTGGTGTTGTGCCAACAGCCTGTGCAGCTGGCGCTTGAGTCAGACAGTGAGGAGGCTGGAGAAGATGTGGTGCCAGAGGCGGGGATTCAGCCAGGGCCTTCAGAACCTCCAGAAGCTCCCATAAGTGAAGAGGACGAAGAGGAGGAGCCTCTTATTGATGCATGGGTGCGCAGAGCTGCCAAAAGGCAGGAGTGGCTCCTCAGAAGGAGGTCTCCTCGAGAGTAAGGCTTGGGGCTAATTGGCCACTCCCTTCGCCTATTTAAGGAGGAACGCCGACTGAAGCAATTTGCAGGGAACAACTTCGTTCACTCTCCTTCGTATTTGGATTCTCTGCAAAATTACTTCTGGGCGTTCTGCCAACTCTAGTAAGACTGTGATTACCTTATCTTAGAATTCTGGTAGGCTGTTAAGACAGTTCATTAACAGCCTTTAAATGATAAAGACTAAGTTATTTTGAGTAAATAAGCTTTGTGTAGAGTTTGTGTTCTTTGGGGTCCGTAGCTGGGGCAGAACAAGGCCCGGGGGTTGGATCTGGCCTGCAGGGTGCTTAGAACTGGCCCTGGAAACAATGAGGGACTGGTCCTTGGTGCCTCTGCCAGAGGAAACGGTGCTCGGGAGGGCCACATTCGGCTCTCCCAAGCTCCGTTTTCGGCTGCGACGGCCTCCTGCAGCGCTCTGCCAGAGGAAACAGAAATAGGAACACCACACGCAGCCCTCCCAAGCTCCATTTTCGCTGGCAGAGCGCTGGAGGAGGCTGTTGCCCCTGACATGAGTGATATTGAGGTGGACACACACACCCCGCCACGCCCCCCCCCCGGCCAGGTCAAACTCGACCCTGATGCAGCCCTCAATGACTTCGAGTTTGACACCCCTGCTCTAACTCATCAGGAACGTATTACCTCTGGGACCGACCGCCGTCGCTGCTTTCTCCTCCATCCAGGCCACTCTGGGGGCGGCCTTCTTACTATAAATGCCCTCTTTGTGTTTGACGATTGCTGTGTCCGAAGGATGATCCTTCCTCGAACCCAGTACCTGCGGGGGGAAATCTGGAGGGACGGCATCGTTGGAGCCTATTTGGGAAGAAAGCCGCAGGGACAAATGTTCAGAAAAAGAGAGAAGCCGGGGGAGAAAAGGCAGTAAATTGGATTAGACACAGAGCAGAAAAAGCCTAAGCTGCCAAAAAAGGCTGCAGAACAGTCCTAATGTGGAATAATATTAATGTAGAGAGAGAAGGATGGAGGGCTGTAGGTCCTGCTCGCATCTCAAAAGACGTTTCCAGTCTGTAGAGATTCTCAGTCATGCAAGTCATGTTGGCTTTTTTTTTTCCAGGAGGCAACTGGACTGTCTTGGTTTTTTTCTTTTGAAGACGTTTCGCTTCTCGTCCAAGAAGCTTCTTCAGCTCTGGCAGGATAGTGGGGAAATGGAAGGATTTATATTCCTTGCAGACAGCTTGTTGTGGCCCGCCAGCGGCCAGCAGAGCTGGCAGCAGAGTCGGACAGTGAGGAGGTTGGGGAGGAACGTGGGCCAGTCCTGGGGGCTGGGGAAAGCTCGGACGAGGGCTCTGCATCGGAGGCAGAAGGGGGCCAAGGCCGTTTGATAGTTATGTGCAGCCTTCGGAGTCTGACAGCAGTGAGGCAGAAGAACAGCGGGAGCCTGTTCTCAGTGCGCGCATGCGCAGAGCTGCCAGACGACAAGAACAATTAAGAAAGGAGGGTCGACTTGGGAGTAAAGCTTGGAGATGATTGGCCCCTCTCATAAGACATAAAAGAAGAGCGAACGGGACGTGAGCTTTTGCAGGAAGCAATTAGTTCATCTGGCCGATTCAAGATTTGAAAGTTTTGTTTGTGACTCTGTGCCAAGTTTGGCCTTGCCCTGTGTCTGGAAATTAGTTTTCTGGCAGCGTTCCACGTAAGATAGGTGGGTGTTGATAACCTTCCTCTGAAAAGACTGTGTTGTGGCTCCGTTGCCTGAGCCTGGGCTATCGACAGATGCAGACTCTGAGAGTGAGGGGGAGGAGTTGGCAAGGCCTCCCTCTCCAGGACCCTCCTCTCTGGCAATGCCTCCGGAGGACACCGAAGGCCAAACGATAGGCTCAGAGCCAAGCACGTCCCCGCAGCCACAGGTGGATAGCGACGAGGAAAATAAGTGCTGGCTGGACCCTCGGCAGAGGCGCAGGGAGAAGCGTGCGCAGCAGAGGGGAAGGCGTGCCAGAGATTAGCTGAGTCACTGGACCACACCCCACAGGCTATAAAAGGGAGTGTGGTGGCCATTCGGACTCTGTGACGGACAAAGCTAATCTCTGGCGAGGCACTTTGCACCTTCGGACACAACACCTATTTGCTGTGGATTTAATTATTTTTGTCTGTGTTATCAGAGTAAAAGTTCTTGGCAGGCAGCCACGGAGTTGCTGCCAAGTTCCTTATCACTGACGTTGAGTGTCTGAAGAGTTTATTTAACCCTCGGCTGGCTGGTTAGGTGTGTGCGTGGTACGGGGACAGAACAGACTGTTTATCAAGCCTTGCGGACTGTAAATGAAAGTAATTTATAGCCGTATAAATAAAAGAGGTTTTGCAGGACTAAGATTGTGGTTTATGCTTTCTAAGGAAGCCTAGATCAAGAACACAGCTGGTCATTTGCATCCTTTTAGAGGGTCCTTGAAGCCCTTGGAGGTTTATCTGTGTCCTCAGGCTCACCAGACTGGTGCAAATGGTTCCTGTAGTCTGCAATTTTTTCCTCTGGGAATCAATTTCCTATTTTGAAATCCTTCCATTCTCCACTATCCTGTTTCACCACCTTTCTTGCCACCGTTGAAATGAACTGTTGTAAGTCGAGGACGACCTGTAAAAGACCGACGAGACCCTGAAGAGGTACAGAGGCCTGGTTGGTTAAGCCCTTGTTCAAATTTAGGCAGAATTAAATAGTGACCATTTTAATCTAGGTTTTAATTCGCTTCTGTTCAAAAGAGGGGGGGGAAACTGTGAAGCTGAAGAAGGAAGAAAGCAGATTTGGAAGAGACGGGCATTTTAGGAAAAGCAGGGAAATCAAACAATTCAACGGCAGGATGGCTAGAAAAATGGAAACTGGCTTTCTTTCCTCCCCCCCCCCAATCAAAATAGAGCTGGAAGGGACCTTGGAGGTCTTCTAGTCCAGCCCCCTGCTCAAGCAGGAGACCCTCTACCACTCCAGACAAATGACTGTCTAGTCTCTTCTTAAAAGCCTCCAGTGATGAAGCACCCACAACCTCTGGTGGCAAGCTGTTCCACTGGTTAATTGTCCTCACTGTCAGGACGTTTCTCCTTAGTTCCAGGTTGCTTCTCTCCTTGATTAGTTTCCATCCGTTGTTTCTTGTCCTGCTTTCAGGAGCTTTTGAGAATAATTTGACCCCTTCTTCTTTGTGGCAGCCACTCAAATGCTGGAAGATTGCTATCATGTCCCCTCTAGTCCTTCTCTTCTCTAGA
Source organism: Pituophis catenifer annectens (assembly GCF_029215685.1). Lineage (NCBI taxonomy): Eukaryota > Metazoa > Chordata > Lepidosauria > Squamata > Colubridae > Pituophis > Pituophis catenifer. Next base: position 81,786,567 of record NW_027256888.1, read on the forward strand.
CTAGCTCCGGAAATACTCACATATTAACCACACTGTCATTCTAACCGAAATGCAACAGGGGTATAGATTACCTCCCATCTGTTCAGCGGATCCATCCAAAACGAGGCCTCCGTTTCTTCAAACCCCACTGCCGAGTTTTAGAAATCGACGTGGCTATAAAATGCAAGAGATCGAGGGAGGCTTGGAGGTCAACGGAAGGCGGCCTACCTGAATGGGAGCTCTCCACGGTGGTCTCGGACCGGACACGCGAGATTCTCAAGGTTTCTTTTCCACAGGGAACGTAATACACCTCCGAGCAGCCGGGAGGTTTGTACGGCAGCACCAATGGCCGGTCTGACGAAACAAAAGCCGGAGTCAGGTTACTGTAAGAGGCTCCAAAGCAGAGTGTTTCCCGGAGACCTGGCAAGCGGCCATCAACAGGCACAGAGAGATCAACAACACTGACGTACCACTTGTCAGATTATTCATGAACTGGCAGAGACGTGGTAACAAGGTCAGCCAATGAATAGGCATAGCAACTAAGTCAGCCAATTGGGAGCTGAGGCAGGCTGGAGCCAGGGCGCGTCTTAGTCTGCAGCTTCTGCGTCTGTGCAGAGAATTGAAACTGGAACTAAACAAGTCTGGACTTGCTTGCCTGCTCTGTGCTCAGATCTAAAATGAAACTAGTCTGCTCTGCTGAAATGAAACTAACGGTTCTCCCCTGCCTTGTGCTCTGCCTGTAACTTCTGCCACGTTGAAAGAAGAATCTATATTGGTAGCGTACATTTATCTTCCTGTATTATTGTGTATATAAAGAGAAGTTAATGAATCCAGCTGAATCAGTTATTTGTGTGTGCTTCTGGATTTGATTTTTGTAAGAAACTCTGATACCACTCGAAAGAGACAAGGCAACAGCCAAAAAAGGAAAGAAAAAACCCGTAACGGCTCCTTGCTAGCAATCGACACCAATCAACCACCTCTGAGCCAAAGCCAGACACCGTCGGGGCTGCGGACTTTGTCCGTTGATGCTTTAAGCAAGGAAGCCGGAATGAGCTTTCCTAGGCAGGCAGAGGTCGAATGACTCAAAAGGCAGAAGCTGACACAAATAAGGGGCTGTGGGCTGCAATCCCCAGGAAGGGGTATTGGTTAAGGGAATGTTGTCTCCACTGTACGACCTTTCTTGCCAGTTGTTAAGTGAATCACCGCAGTTCTTAATAACATGGTTGTTAAATGGAACTGGCTTCCACCTTGACTTGGCTTGTCGGGAGAGAGAGAGAGAGGATAGGTAGACAGACAGACAGACAGATAGATGAGAGAGAGAGAGAGATGGATGGATGGATGGACTGATAGACAGATGATACAGAGAGAGAGATAGTAGATAGATGATAGATTGGATAGATGATACATAGATAGGTAAGTAGATGATAGATAGGAGAGAGAGAGGGGGAGAGGGAGGGAGGGAAGGAAGGAGAGGGGGAGAGAGAGAGAAGCATTTCTCACCTCCGGTTGGTCTGTCCAGAACTGAGATCCTGGAGATACTGAGCACTGTGTCGTTGGGGGTTTTGTGACTCTTGGGATAAGGAGCTTCCCCGTTCTCAGCAGTGACAAAGATTTCGGCAGAATAAGTGGTCTTCTCGGGGCTTTCTGTTGTGATTTGAGTGATGGCATCTGAAGACATCCATTCCGTTTGGGAAGAAGCCGTCGTCTTCAAGTTGTCCTTTGCCCTTGAAGTCCGAGTCCCGGTGTCTGCTGTTACACGATCTCGGCTTGGCCGGGGCTCTTGAGCGTGCTGTAGGGCTGGTTTATCCCCCTTTGGAACATCTCTAGATGATGCCTCTCGGGGGAAGTATGAGGATCTTGGAGACTTTCGGTTAGATTCTGTGGGCTTGGAGGTAGCTTCTAAGGACCGACTGGGAACCTCGGAAGCGGTAGGCTTCAGAACCACGACCTCTCTCCCTTCTGGACCAACGTCCACCGGTCCCGAAAGGTCCAATTCCACTCGCTTTGGAGAGAGTGTCAGGTGGACACCAGACAGGGCTTTCCTGGTGGGCGACGTAGGCGACACTGGCACGGCTGTGGAAATACAATCTAGGGAAGCCGAGGGCTTGTGTAAATAGGAATCAGAAGTAGACAAATCGTCTCTTTTCCACGTCTTTTCTTTGCCTTCAGGAAAAAGGGGCTTCGGAGCACTTCCGGCCTCAGCTGCCGAGCAATTCTGGGGACGCACATCGCCCATCTTTGGTGGAGGCAACGCCGCTGAACTTTCCGGGTTGAATGCATAAATATCATCCAGCGTTTTCGCGTATCGCCTCTGCTCGGCGAGAGTTTGATCCGAAGCTTGCTTGTCCTCGTGAACGAGGTCCTTCGGTTCGACATCTCTTCTCGGGGATTCCTCCAGGGAAGGGCCCAGATCTTCTCGGTGAGGGTCATCCCTGGCCACCTTGATAGTCCCGGGGGGAGGAGGACAGACTTTTGGAGATGGAGATGCAACTTTCTCCTCGGAAGCGCGAGCAGAAGCAACGCTGACAGAAGGGTGAGCTTGGTAACTTTGCCGCTGTGAGTTATCCAACTTCAGCCGTTCCTGGTTCACAGGCCGGATTTCCGGAGATATGGAATCACGAGAATGAATGTCAGCAAGGAGGGTCCGGGGGACGCGGGAAGCGGGAGAAGGTGACCGTCTCCGAGAGGCGAAAGTGATCGAGGTGATTTGAATGGCAGTTTCGACGGACGTGGCGCTCTCGGAGACCTCCAGCGGGGCTGCTATGTTCCCGTCCTCTTTCGCGGGGTCCTTTGAGGCGCCTTGGAGATATGTGTCCAAGGGAAGGTGAGAATTGGCTTTGGAGTCCAAGGCATTACCGGGAAGTGGCTGCAGTTGGCCGGAGTCAGGAATCTGGGCACTGCGAGAGAGTTTAACCTCTGGCTCGGCTGTTAAGGCGCCATCCGTCGCAGGTGCTGCATTTTCCCCGGAGAACTTGGATAGCTGCAAACCATATTTCTGAAGGGCTGTTTGCAGGTCGTGGTCTCTTGGGTTCGGCAAGGAGCCCGCTTCTACTGTCGCAGCCAGGTTGGAATTTGGAAGTCTCTGGACGCTGCTTCTCCATTGCTGGTTCTAATTCAGAATTCGAAAAGGAAGAGATTCACAACGTGCAGATAAAAACACCAGAGTATGTTGCGTTTAAATAGGAGTTTTTAATGCCTATCTGGCAAAATACCGCCCTGAGTCCTTCGGGAGTAGGGCGGTATATAAATCAAATAAAAGTAAAGTAAGTAAAGTAAAATGAAGGGGGGGGGTGTGACTTGAATTTTCTCATTTACCCCCAAATTCTCAGAGTAGTAGAGATTTTGGGGACATTGTGAGCAACTTTGTGGTAAAGGCACTGGGCTAGAAAGCAAGAGACTTTGGGCCAATCACCAGGAGATGGCGAGCTCTAGTCCCACCTTAGGCATGAAAGACAGTTGGGTGACTTTGGACCAATCACCAGAAGACAGAGAGTTCTAGTCCTGCCTTACGCATGAAAGCCAACTGAGTGACTTTGGGCCAATCATCAGGAGATGATGAGTTCTAGTCCCACTTTAGGCATGAAAGCTAGCTGCATGATTTTGGACCGATCATTCTCGCTCTGCCTAGCCCACCTCACAGGGTTGTTTTGAGGGAAAATAGGAGGAGGAAAAGGAAGGTATGTTACATATTTGCTGCCTTGAGTTATTTATAAAAATAATAAAGGCAAGATACAGATTAAATAAATATTAATGATGATATAAAGCATCCCAATTTAAATCCTCTCCAGAAATCTTAAGGACTTGTAGAAGTAGATATTTATCTTCTGGGAATCGGTGGTAGATTCAATTTCCTTTCTGGGGACAGAATTGTGAAAAGATGCCATCAGGGCGCAAAGCCAACAAAAAAGAAACAAAAATTAAGCTGAAAAGATTGTGAAGAGCTGCATAAAACAGACGTGGCTAGGTATTTCGTTTTAATTCTCACCAGTTAGGTGCCATATTTAAAACAAAATAAAATAAACGAAAGGTTTCCAATGGTTGCTTGCTTTCCAAAAAGAATAGTATAACCGCCAAGTGATTAACACACATCAGATGCGTAAAGATTAAAAAAAAAAAAAGTCCGTGAGATGCGAAGGAAAAACAAAGCAGTCACAAAGGATGCTACAAAATAGAACAATTATGTGAACTGAAGACTGGAAGGCAACTGGGCTTGGCAGGTTTCCCGGGAGAAAACACACAAGGCTAGGGCTGCACAATTGGAATGATTTCTTTACACCTTGCATGCCAGGAGAGGGGCCCTGGTTGTGAGTCATGCCCGGAAAGCTGGTTTAATTCACCTGCCAACACTGATAATAAATAAAGATGTTGAGGTGTTGTTATTAAACCTTTCGATTGGGTTCGACATTTTTCTTAGCGGGAAGTGAGCTCGGGAGGCCAAGGCACCCAATTTCTCTCTGCAGCCCTAACGCTAAAGATTCTATCGATCGATCTATTAGAATTTGTCAAACAAAAAACAAGAAAAAGAATAAAAGACAAATACAATGACAATAGGCACATTAGTGCACTTATGCCCGCCCCCTCTACTGATCACTTAAGTATGAAGTAAGGTTCCACACAATAGATACCCCCCTCCCTCCGTCTCATCCATCCATCCATCCATCCATCCATCTTCCTACCTACCTACCTATCTCATCTATCTATCTCATTTATCTATACCTATTTCTATCATCTATATCTACCTACTTTCTTTCTATATTTCTTTCTTTCTATTTCCTATCTGACTGCCCGCCCATCCATCCATCCAGTTTGATATCTATCTCAATATCTATCTATCCATCCATCCATCTCATTCCTTCCTTCCTGTCTCTTTCTCTACCTCTCTATCCTATCTATCATTCTATTTCCTATCTGTCTGTTTTGCCTGCCCGCCCATCCATCCATCCAGTTTGATATCTATCTCAATATCTATCTATCTATCCATCTATCTCATTCCTTCCTTCCTGTTTCTCTATCTATCCCATCTATTGATCTTATCTATCCATCCATCCATCCATCCATCCATCCATCCATCCATCCAATTCCTTCCTTCCTGTTTCTCTCTCTCTCTATCCCATCTATTGATCTTATCTATCTATCTATCTATCCATCCATCCATCTCATTCCTTCCTTCCTGTTTCTCTATCTATCCCATCTATTGATCTTATCTATCTATCCATCCATCCATCCATCTCATTCCTTCCTTCCTGTTTCTCTCTCTATCTATCCCATCTATTGATCTTATCTATCTATCCATCCAATTCCTTCCTTCCTGTTTCTCTTTCTCTCTATCCCATCTATTGATCTTATCTATCTATCTATCTATCTATCTATCTATCTATCTATCTATCTATCCATCCATCCATCTCATTCCTTCCTTCCTGTCTGTTTCTCTCTCTACCTATCTATCCCATCTATCCCATCTATCTATCTATCTATCTATCTATCTATCTATCTATCTATCTATCATTCTATTTCCTATCTGTCTGTTTACCCGCCCATCCATCCATCCAGCTTGATATCTATCGCAATCTCTATCTATTTATCTCCTATCAATCTATCATTCTATTTTCTATCTGTCCGTCTGTCCATCCACCTACCTATCTAAAATATTAACATTTCCATTAATATTAATGGGAAAGATGCAGTTGTCTTATGAAAAAGGACCTTTCAAATGTAATTTGGGGGAGAAAGGAAGAGGCGACATTTCTTTTGGAAAATTTTTTTCCCCCATGGAGGTGGACACATGCAAGATGGTATCAGGACGGGTTGTTACCAAATAATCTTTTACTGAATGTTTGCAAGGGCAGGAACTGATACAAATGATTCTAGCATCCGACCTGCGCCTATAAAACCAGAGATCAAAATAAGTGTCAGAAGCTCCAATGAGGTTCTTTCTCTATGGAGCCAAGGAAAGGACCTACATGCAAACAGCTTTGAATCTCCATCGATCAAGAAGGGATTATTACATTTCTTTGGATAAACAGATCTGTGCCTGCGAATTTTACACAGGCAGGAAAATTCTGATCTAAATCAGAAAGCTTCCAGCAACGCTGGTATGGCCGGGATTTCCTTTCCTTTCTGAATGGCCCATCTAAACAATACAGGAGCCCATTGTCACCCCGTGGGAGTTATTTCTTTCAATATAAAGGACTTTCTTCTTAATAACAGAAAATGTCCGTGACAAGGTCAGAGGTGAACTGAGAGCAGAGAAACAAGCATCCAGCAGAAAACTAGATTTAAAAAAAACAACCTTCGTTTTTCTGAATTTTAATATTCAGCTTTAATAGGAGCCAGAGGTAATGCCTGTTAGCCTTTCATAAGGCCTAGAAACCTGGCTACCTTCTGTATCTGGGCTGCTGAATGTGTTAACGGCCCATTTCCTGGCTGTACAGGTAATCCTCAATTTACAACCACAGTTGAGCCCAAAATTTATGTTGCTAAGCGAAACGGTTGCCAAGTGAGTTTTGCTCCATTTTACGACCTTCCTGGCCATGGTTGTTAAGTGAATCGTTGCGATTGTTTAAGTTAGCAACACGGTCGTTAAGTGGATCTGACTTCCCCACTGACTTTGTTTGTCAGGAGGTAGTAAAAGAGGATCCCATGACCCTGGGACACGGCCACGGTCATAAAGAGGAACCCGCTGCCAAGCCCCTGAATTTTGAGCATGTGGTTGAGGACTACATTGGCCAAGTCTCTCACTGCTATGGATATTTAATTTGGAATGTTCTAGTCAATTTATTCTTTTTGTGGTGTGCGTGTGTGTGTGTGTGAATTGTAAGTTGCCCACAGTCATTGACTGAGATGGGTGGTTGTAGAAAAGGAAGGAAGGAAGGAAGGAAGGAAGGAAGGAAAGGAGGGAGGGAGGGGATGGATGGAAGGAAAGAAGGAAGGAAGCATTGAGATGGAAGGAGAGAAGGGAGGGAGGGAAGGAAGGAAGGAGAGAAAGAAAGAAAGAAAGAAAGAAAGAAAGAAAGAAAGAAAGAAAGAAAGAAAGAAAGAAAGAAAGAAAGAAAGAAAGATGAAGGAAGGAAGGAAGGAGATGTATGTATAAAAGGAAAGGAGGGAGGGAGGGAGGAGATGGATGGAAGGATGGATGGATGGAAGGAAGCATTGAGATGGAAGGAGAGAAGGAAGAGGGAGGAGATGGATGGAAGGAAGGAGATGTATGTATATAAGGAAAGGAGGGAGGGAGGGAGGAGATGGATGGAAGGATGGATGGAAGGAAGCATTGAGATGGAAGGAGAGAAGGAAGAGGGAGGAGATGGATGGAAGGAAGGAGATGTATGTATATAAGGAAAGGAGGGAGGGAGGGAGGAGATGGATGGAAGGATGGATGAAAGGAAGCACTGAGATGGAAGGAGAGAAGGAAGGGAGGGAGGAGATGGAAGGAAGGAAGGAAGGAGAGAAAGAAAGAAGGAAAAAAGAAGGAAGGAAGGAAAAAAGAAGGAAGGAAGGAAGGAAGGAAGGAAGGAAGGAAGGAAGGAAGGAGAGGAAGGAAGGAGATGTATGTATGTATGTATGTATGTAAGGAAGGAAGGAGGGAAGGAAGGTGAGGAAGGAAGGAGATGTATGTATGTATGTATGTATGTATGTATGTATGTATGTAAGGAAGGAAGGAAGGGTACAAAAGTAATCAATATTGCCTCCACTCGCTTTCACAAAGAAAAGCGAGAACCACATCAATCAAAGAAAAAGGTTGGACAGCCGTCAGTCAAAGAGCCCGAAAGCCCCTCTTCAGAAGCATGCAGAGGTTCCCATGCTGGGTACACACCCCCCTCCTACGACAGGGAATTTTGGCTAGCAGTTTAAAGAGAAAGCAAGCAAGCAAGCAAGCAGGGAGGCATTCGTGTGCCTGCTTCAAAAACACGCCGGAAAACCACGCCAGGAAGCTCACCCCGGGGCCAGCCCAAGCGTCGCAGCCGTCCTGAGCTTAGGCTGGAAACAGACAAGAGCAACATCAGAAGAGACGCTATGAATTATACGACGTCTTTAAGCGGAAATTTACAATACTTATTTAGACGGGAAATGTCATCTGAATGAGAGCCACGTGATTGGAAAGACATATGTACTTTTCCCCGCTTTTATTACTTAGAAAATTGCTGATGGGAAAAGGTTCCTGCAAGCAAAAATGTATTATTAGTCCAGTTCTCAATGCTTCTTTAATTGTCCCCCCCCACCCCCACCCCAGTTTTGGGTTTTACCTCCAGATGTTCTGTTTGTCCAGAAGATGAAAGCTGCTCCCTCTTCATCCGTTCTATCATCCGCCGGTCTTCTTCGGTTTCGGGAATGAAGTACTGAGGTTCAGTAGCCAGTTTTAGTTTCACCCAGGCTGTGAGAGGGAGAAGGGTGGAGGGAGGGAGAGAAAGGGAAAGGGGGGGGAGAGAGAGGAGAGAGAAAGAGAGGGAGAGAGAAAGAGAGGGATGGAAAGACAGAGGGACAGGGAGGGAAAGAGGGAGAGAGAAGAATGGAAAGGAGGACACAGAGAGGGAGAAGGAGGAAGAGAAAGGAAGAGAAAGAAAGAGGGGGAGAGAGGGAAAGAGGGAGGAGACAGAGGGGGATTGAGAGAGAGGCAGAGGGAGAAAGAGGGAGAGAGAAAAAGGGAAAGGAAGAGATGGAGAGAGCGAGAGGGGGAGAAGGAGGGAGGGAGGCAGAGGGAAAGAGATGGAGAGAAAGGAAGGGAAAGGAAGAGTTGGAGAGGCAGAGGGAGAGGGAGAGAAAGAGAAGGGAGAGAGAGAGGGAGAGGGATGAAGGGAAAAGAAGAGATGGAGATGGAGAGACAGAGGGACAGAGAGGGAAAGAGAGGGAGAGAGAGGAAGGGAAAGGAAGAGATGGAGAGGCAGAGGGAAAGAAAGAGAAGGAGGGAAGGAAAGGGAAAGAGAGGGAGAAGAATGAAGAGAAAGGAAGAGATGGGAGAGAAAGAGGGAGAGAGGAAGGGAAAGGAAGAGATGGGGAGGCAGAGGGGAGAAGAAAAGAGAGAGGGAGAGAAAAATAAATTTCTAAGTTTTGACTGCTTTCAGTTTTAGATTCCCCCCCACCCCAATATTGTTCGTTCCAAAAATGTTTTTCCTTCC